>NW_015163650.1:422915-449956 GCF_001447785.1 Gekko japonicus | reverse complement strand
CAAACATAAGCTCATATCGTTACATTCCTTAGAACTGCATTTTAAACTAGCTATAGGATGAGTTAAAGCATCACAAATCAATTGAAGTAAGTGAACTTTAATGCCATCTTAAAGTCATTCATCCATATGTGGGTGAGGGGGATGGAATGCAAATGCATACATGCACATGCATGCATGTATCTAAACGACTGTTTATGGTACTACACACACACACCTATCTGTCTGTCTGTCAGTCTGTCTGTCTGTCTGTCTGTCTGTCTATCTATCATCTATCTATCTATCTATCTATCTATCTATCTATCTATCTATCTATCATCTATCTATCTATCCATCCATCCAGCCAGCCAGCCAGCCAGCCATCCATCCATCCATCCATCCATCCATCCAGCCATCCAGTACTGCTCATATGGATATCACCTTAAGAAGAAATTAGAACCAAAAAATATTTTAGAAGACCTTGCTCAGTATTATTTCTCTTATATTTAATTATTGTGCATATGAATTTTGCCACTGAGAGGGTAACACGATCATTTGTATCCGATAGTAGCCATGACACCTGGGCTCGCACATTTAGCAATTCTGTATCTTTAAATAAAGCAGTGGTTAAATTAGCCTTCAACTTGTTGAATATGTTGTTCAGTCACACAGTCGAGTACGACTCTTCACGACCCCATGGACCACAGCATGCCAGACCCTCCTGTCTTCCGTCGTGCTCCAGAGTTTGCTTAATTTATTGAATATAGGGCACTCCATAATCATATGCTCAATGGTTTCAATTTTATCATATGAGCATCTGCATGTTCTCTCAGAGTACGATACTCTACTATATCTACCCTTCAAAACTACTGAGGGAAGAAAGTTCATTCTTGCCAAAGTAAAAGCTTAGTTTGGGGATTGTCAATTGATAAAAAATATTTCAGCAGTTGCATCGGGAGGGCAATTCCCAAATGGAGTGTCAGACATGTACATATATATGCCAGCTTCAACAAAAAGACTAATACACTTAACTGGCATTGCAGCCCTAAGCAGAAATATACCCTTTTAAGTCCACTGAAATCAAAGAGGGTCGGGTCAGAGGGCATAATTCTGCTTAAAATTACACTGTACATCCCTCTAAGCTATATTTTTCATCAATAGATCTTGCTTAATGCTACTGTCAGTCCCAAGTATGTAAAAATGAATCAGCTCTCAAAAAATCCAGCAACTTTAAGAAATGAACATAGGAGACATAAGAAAAATCCTTTTGGTTCTTACAGCTGGGACTGCACAAATTTATGGCAGATACCAGTATCTATGCTATTTTAGCACAGAAGAGCAAGAAACGTAATTTCAGGATCATTTCTTCCATTTTTACAGGCTTTAACACAAAAGAATAGTGATGCACTAACCATGGGCCTAGTGTGCGGAATTCTTCATTTTCTATGTCCTCCCCATGATGGACACTAGCAAAGCAGGCTGTTTCATCCTTGTCTCAACACCATAAACAAAAAACAGAAGAGATGACTGCAAATAGTGGGGGGCCATTATCACGGTCAGGAAAAATAACTTTTGTTCCTGTGCCATACAGCTGGTAACACATACAGTTTGAGTTTTCTCACCAGTTTAGAGTGTGGTAGAATTACCCAGAAAGAGTCAATCTTCTTTTATATTGATTGAGGGGGAAATAATATTACCAATGTAAGTACACTCTTTTTCTGGTACAGGGAAATGTAAAGATGTCTATGTCCAAATTTAATTTTGAAAAGTTCTCCTCAGAAGTTCACATATCTGTCAACTGCTGTTTCTTCTTATAACATTTAGTCCTTTTCCACCCTACCTTCAGCAATAGAAGAACAGGCACATCAAGAAGGTGGCACGTGGAAAAAGACTTTTCCTCCCAATAGCTGTTGCAAAAGAGCTCACCTATGCCTATCTATGATCACACAAGAATAGGTCAGGCCTGTTGCCTTAGCTAGTGTATAGGTTTATATTGGCACTTTTCTAGAAAACTACTTGAGGCAGCTCACAGTAATATCACCCTCTGCAAAATATATTAATTCAATAACAAATACTAAAACACACACAGTTAATATTGTAAACAAAAAAGCTGCTTAATTTCATACAAGTAATGTGTGCTAGCCCTGTAGGGTTTTGATTTTTTGTGTTTGAACTGCTGATCCCCATAAGTGTAAAGTCCATTTGGTGACTAAAGCAGTTTGCCATGCAATATGAATGTTTAGATGTAGTTGCCACTGGAGGAAAATACAGTGCTTTTGTCTCTGTAAAATCATTTGAGGGGATTGTAGTCATGGACACTGATGGAAAACCATTCTATACCCTTTGGCTGTACCCTTGGGATGTTTCAGTAGCAAATTTATCCTTGGGATGTTCTCTTACACAGTGTTTTGCAATGCAATCCTAAAAACAATTTCCTGGGAATAGGGTTCTGAATAGACCTGTTTAAGATGGCAGGGTTAGCCTATAGGTACCACATAAGCAATCACACTGCATCCTAGGTTCCATACTCTTGAGGACATATATAATGTGAATTTGCACAGTGAAAAGTACTGAGACTTACTAGTGATTTCAGCTCTCATACTTTATTTCAGCTAAGAACAAGACAACTTTGGCCGGCTCACAGGCCGGCTTATATCCCCCGAGAAACCGCCACCCAAAACACACCCCTACTTCCCTATAGGTTCCTTACAGTGGCCGAGAGTCCCATAGGCTCTCGGCCGGGAACCTAGCTCCCTGATTGGAGTGGGCTAGGATCCGCATAGTCCATTGTCTCTTGGAGCAAAGCTTGATGTTTGTCTCTGGACTTGTCTGGACTTGTCTGGACTCGATACATTACACCCCTCCCCCCTTGGTCCGCAATGCACCCACAGACAAAGTCCTTCAGGTGGGCTGGTAACTTCCTGGTGCGGGTAGAGCGGCGAAGTTCAGGGACTGCTGCGGCTTCTACCCTGGGAGCCCTCGGAGGCAAGATGGCCAGGAGAGGCGCCGGGGCCGGCGGTGCAGGCATCCCTGGCACCTCCAGAAGAGGTGTCTCGGGTTCAACCAAGGGTAGAGGCCGGGGATCGGCCACCAGGAGTTGGGCCTGGGGTGAGGTCTCCGGAACCTCGGCCATGTCTGAATCCTCGGGGTCCAATGGCATCATCCGGTGGCGTAGCTGGTCAATCTGCTGGTGTAGAACTTGGCCGTCCTCACAAGAGACCTCATATGATCTGGGGCCCTTAACTCGTATGACTCATACCGGGATCCAGGTGGGCCCCGGGCGTAGTTCCGTGCGTACACGGGATCTTCCGGGAAGAAACCCCTGGCTGCCTCGTGCGTCTCCGTGCCCGGTGCCTCTGTCAATTCCCGGTTGGGGTGCAGACGATCCAACCGGGTTGCCAAACGCCGGCCCAGAAGTAGCTCTGCCGGACTGCACCCCATGGTGGTGTGGGGCGTCGTTTGCTGGCCAAAAAGGAAAGCTGCCAGTTTATAATCCCAGTCCGGGGAGTCCAAGCGGTGGAGAGCATCCTTTGTGGTTCTGACCACGCACTCGGCCTGGCCGTTGGTGGCAGGGTGGAATGGGGCAGCCCGGACGTGGTGGATCCCGTAGTAGCTCATGAATTCATGGAACTTCGCTGACGTGAACACCGTCCCGTTTTCCATGACCAGCGTGTCAGGGATTCCCTGGGTGCTGAAGATCCGCCACATCGCCCGGATGGCCGCCTTCGAGGAGGTGGCAGGCACAGGAACTACCTCCAGCCACTTGCTGAAGGAATCCACCAGGATAAAGAAGAGTTGCCCTAGAATGGTCCCACAAAATCCAATTGTAACCGGGACCAGGGGCGGTGGGAAGATTCCCAGACCCATTCCGGGGCTCGGGGAGGCTCGGGCCGGGACGCTTGGCAGGGGTTGCACCACTTCACCATGTCCTCTATGTCCCGGTCCAACGTCGGCCACCAGACGTAGCTCCGGGCCAAGGCTTTCTTGCGCACCACCCCGGGGTGCATTTCATGAAGGGTGGTGAGGACCCACTCCCGTAGGTGTTTTTAGATGACCACCCTACTACCCCACATGACACAGCCCCGGTGGACGGACAGCTCGTCCTTCCGAGAAGCAAAGGGCATTACATTAGGTTCTCCTTTGGCCACTACTGAGACTCCGAACTGGAGGCGGTGAACCTTATACGCCCCCCTGTGTGTTGTGATCATTTGGGCTTTGGCCGTGGCAGCATCAACTGGCAGTTGTTGATACGCCTGTGTGAAGTCCAACTTGCCAAAACCCCAGGCCCCCGCCAAAGCCGCCGTGGGTCACCACCGGCACTAGATAAGCGTGTGGTTGCAGAGCCTTGTTTAGCATGCATTTATAGTCAGCACAAATGCGCACGTCCCTGTTGGGCTTCACCAGGGTGACTATGGGGGTCTCCCACCATGCCAAAGCGACTGGTTAGAGGACCCCTTGTTCCACTAAGCGGTCTAGCTCAGCCTTGATTTTTGGCTTCATTGCTGGGGCGGCATCCGGGCCTTGATGCGAATGGACCGTACCGCCAGGTCTAGATCCAGGGAGATGGGGGGGGGCAGAGAAATGCCCCATTGTGCCATCAAAAGTGCAGGGAAATTCCGCACACACCGCGCCAAAATCCCATGACCGGATCTGATGGATTCCATTCAGAGAGAGTCCCAGGGCCTCGAACCACGAGAGTCCTAGCAGGCGGGAGAAGCCTATCCACCACCAGCAGGTCTAGGGTGCCATTAAAGTCTTGGAAATGTACCCAGAACTTGCCCCAGCCCAGCATCGCCACGGGATTCTTATTGAAGTCCCTTAACTGGAAACCCCGTGACTTCTGCAGGGGTGGGGCCCCCTTTGGACACAGCGTGTGGAGCATATCCACGGAGATAATGGAGTAGGTCGACCCTGTGTCGATCTCCATGCTGCAGGGGGATCCCTCTATAAGGACATGACATGAATCTTGTTGGGGCTATCGGGGGGCAAGTTACAGACCTGGTGTTGCGGGAAGTGGGCCGATATGGAGTGGAGGTTTCTGGGCGGCTCCGGCATGGTCTGGTGCACGGACGACTTCTGCCGTTGTCCTTTGGAGCGGCAACCCCGGGAGATGTACCCCGATTTGTTGCAGGTCCGGCAGACTGTGTTTCGGAAGTGGCACGACCGGCACTCGTGGCCCTCACCACAGCTGGCGCATGGGGCAGAGGCAGTCAAAGAGGCCTTGCTCGCGTTGGTGGATGGCTGAGACGACCGACGACGGACCTGGTGCACTTCGTCTTTGTCCAAGGCATCGGGGTCGGCGATCGCTTGCATATGGTGGACCACCTTGGCGCCGCAGTCTTTGTGTGCCTTTTCGTATGCAGTGGCCTCCTGGATTGCCTTCTCCAGGTTTAGGTCGTCCTGGTTTACCAGCTTCCTCTGAAGCTTCGGCTCTCAGAGTCCCATGAGGTACTGGTTGAGGAGAGTTTTGGCTAAGTTGGAGAAGGAGCACCTGGTCACACTCCGCCGCAGAGCCACCAGGAAATCTGAGGCGGTCTCATCGGGGCCCTGGACCTTCGCAAAAAAGTCCAGGCGCTCCACAAACTTCATTGGTTTGGGAGCTAGATGGTCGGTCAGCACCTTAACCAAGGAGCTGTACGACTCGTCTTTGGTCAGCTTGGGCACTATTAAGTCCTTAAGCAGGAGATTGGTCTCCATCCCGCAGTGGCGCAGCAGGTACACCTTTTTTATATCTGGCTCCACCACTTTGTGGATGGTGAAGTGGCTCTCGAGAGTTTCCAGCCAGGTCTTTCACTGCGAGGGTTGGGAGATGTCGAAGACTGGGAGACTCTCTGATGCAGCAGCCATCTTATGGGTTCCACATGGAAGTGAGTGGCGTAGACGGCGGAGCGGTGCAGTGCTGCTCTCAGGGTCAGCGTCGCGATGCTCGGAGCTCAGGAGCAGTGCAGTGAGCGGCGCTTCTCGAAGATGCTCGATGCTAGCGGCGGTGGCAAATTCGGCGCAGTGGCTCACAGTGATGTCCTGAACGTGGTCTCTGTTCCAAGGGAGATGGATCCCATCTACATTGCCAGTGAAAAGTACTGAGACTTACTAGTGAATTTAGCTCTCATACTTTATTTCAGCTCAGAACAAGATAACTTTGGCCGACTCGCAAGCCAGTTTATATCCCCCAAGAAACTGCCACCCAAAACACACCCCTACTTCCCTATAGGTTATTTACAGTGGCTGAGCATTCCATAGGCTCTCGGCCGGGAATCTAGCCCCCTGATTGGTGTGGGCTAGAATCCGCATAGTCCATTGTCTCTTGGAGCGAAGCTCGACGTTTGTCTCTGGACTTGTCTGGACTTGTCTGGACTGAATACATCACACACAGTTTCTGCATTTTAGTGTATGCAAGAGAAGCACTTTGGATTTTAGTAAATCTACCACTACTTTCAGCACATATGCCCATATTAGCAAAACCCCATATTTGTAACCCAAATGCTGCTTTGGGCAGATGTTGTTAGCAACCTTAATAATTATATTAAAAGGTTTTATATTTGAGTACTGTGGCTGTTGAGAGAGGTGAAACAGACAAGCCTGCCATACAACAAACTGCGAAACTTGGGAAATTTCCACTTGGAGAATCTAGATAACAACTTGCTGAAGACTGGCTATTAATGCTACAGGTGAGATCATCAACTCCTATTTGTCATCTGGGCTCAGAAAATTTTATCCAGACAGGCAAGATGACCATGTACAGAATGAAATCTATATTTTCATCAACATATATTCTTGGTCATTGCTGGCTGTATTTCATTAGACAAATTCAGTTCTGCAAGGCTCTTGAGAGCCAGATTTTCATAAAGATGAATCTGGAATGTTTCCTAGGTTATACATCTGCACGATCCATCTAATTTGCATAGTAGAACATAAGGCTGACCAGCGGACAGGCAGAATAATTATATACAATCCAAGTTGTTTGGCTGATCTTTCTGTTATTTTTGAAGATTCATCTCCACACCTCCTAAAATTAAATCAGCTTCTGGAGATTTGGCTGTCAGATTCCATCCAAGGTACTGGCATAACTGCAGGGCTAGTCACCAGTCAGGTGTTACTCCCAAGATGGGCTACCAATAGTTATCTCTGAAAAAGCCTGTATTGCTCACATTTATTTTTAAAAAATTCCTTTGTTTTACATATTTCCCCTACAATCCTCTCTTCATGCTTCCTGTTGGGTTGCTGTAAAATAGTAGTTATCCAAAAGTTCCCAGTAGAAAAATAAGGAATTTTTAAATTGACGTTCTTGTATCAGTTACTTCATTATAGTTTGTTCAGTGTGTACCAAAGGTGTTTTATCTAAAAATGTAAAATGTGAATGTGACAAATATCTAAATACATAAACATGTAAAATGTGAATGTGACAAACTTGAAGATTTATTTGTTAGAAAACTCAGACTAGGTACAGGGTTGTTGTTTTTTTAAGCAGCCAGAGTGCCCTGTCATGTAATACATAAAATGGTGATTCTATGTGTGCTCAGAATACCTATGCATGCTATACACATATCTGGTGTGATGTGCATACATCCCTTTCTTTAATTAGAGCTCACACTCACACCAAAATGTCCCTGCATAAGAAAGCAACCTTCCTTCTGCTACTTCTGATTCCCTTGACTAGTCAGCTGCTGGCTTAAGTTTTAATACCTCTAATACAAAACAAATAAACTCCAGTTCTACCAAAATGATGTGGCAAAGTGCCACTTCACATTTGGAAGGAACACTGAAACCAGGATAAAGTGAAATCAGAAGTAAATTTTATTGTAATGAGTAATGCAAATATCTAGGGAAAGGAAATAGCAATACATGGTACCTTTTATTCAATACCCAATACTACTGTTGAGTACTCACTACAGAAAGTTAAAGCACTTTACGTCTAAGTAACTTACAGTAATCAGGTGGCAATAGGCTTGCCAAAGACCTCGCAAAAAAGTGTTGTTGCCCCATGCTAGAGGCTTAATGTGGTGTAATTTACTCAGTGATATTCTTTACCGCCCTGCCATGAGCAGCTTCATCAGCTCATTTTCACACACTAAACCTCATATTTATTAGTGGAAAAGTGAGTGGAAAAGTGGCCCAGAATAAGATGGCCTCAAAACTAGACCAGCAAGCAGTAGGGAGCTGCTGCAGGAGGGCTGCCTAAACAGGAAAGGTTATAGGCATGTGGCTATCTGAGGCCCTTGGTGTGATTCTCTTACAGTCCTTAAGAGCCTTATGAGCAACTAAAGAGTGGCAGGGATCAGGATGGCCAAAGGCCTGGCTGTAGAAGGAGATAGCAGCCAAGTGGCAAGCCATTGTCCTAGGTGCCAGGCCTTAAACTCACAGGGAAGCAAGGTACTATAAAACTATAGCCTCTGATGCAGGCCAAGAACATCTCCCCCCCACACCGCTAGGGTTGCCAGGTTTGGGTTGGAAAATACCTGGAGACTTTGGGGGTGGATCTGGGAGAGGGTGGGGTTTGGGGAGGGGAGGGGCCTCAGCATGGTACAGTGCTATCAAGTCCAGCCTTCAAAGCAGCCATTTTCTCCAGGGCAGCTGCTTTCTGTCAGCTGAAGATCAGTTGTAAAAACGGGAGGTCTCCAGGGCCCACCTGGAGGCTGGCAACCCTACCCACAGCTGATAAGAAAGCTTCTTAGTAGAGGAAGCTGATGCCATTTTGGGATTGGCAACATGACCAGGCTTATGCTGCTGAGCCACTGCCCACCCCTTAGAAGCAGGAACATGCTTCTTTGGAGGCATGCCTGCACACAAAACACACACACACACACACACACACACACACACAGATTAGCAAACTTGCCAAAATACAACCAAATAAAGCTGCAAGGGAAAAAATCCCACATGTGAGGTGCTGCGATACCTTCTTATTGTTATTACTATTGTTGTCATCAATTAAAAATCTCCTTAATTTTTTTAATATCACAAAACTCAGCTAAATATTCCAATCTGCACACACAAGCTCAATATCAGTTTAATTAAAGATCTGCCAAAAAGTGGACCAAAAACCTAAGCCCTCAAGAAAAATTCCCAACTTATGACTGTATATTGTTACAAACAAGCGAGAAATAAATGCATGCTGTGATCCAGAAATAAATGCACTCTGGGAGGAGGCTAAGGGCAGACAGACCAAGAAGGTGGCCATGGGAGAAACTGAAAATCACTAACTGGACCATGAAGCTTGGGAAGCCCAGATTCCACAGTGCACTAAAGAGATTCCTTCAGAGCAAGCCTAAAGACACCCACCCTTGCTAGGAAAAAAAGGGTGTGTGTGATGAAGAAACCCACCAGGCACACACACAACCTTGACCAGCACCTCAGAGCAGAAAACACTTGATGTGTATCGATATACAATATACATGCGCTTGGGCTCGCACGTGGGCAGGCGAACAAGCGCAGCTCTAATGCAATAGCGGGTGAGGATCCTAGAATGGGCCTCTTGGCCACCGAGGATCCCGTGCCCAGACTATGGTTGATAGTCACTGTGGAAAAAAGCGTATCATGGGGAATGCTGTGTGTGATGGGTGTGGTGTGTTTCACAGATTTAAGCAGGGCTTCGGCCCTGGACGTTTGTCTTTAGTTTGAGGTGAATTCCACTAAGCTGACCACTTACTACGCGTCTGAACCCAGTATATTTCAACACTCAACAACAACAAAAAAACACAGGAAAAACAGCCACAAATACTTAGCTAGCCAATCCTTTGTGTGGCACCATTGATCAGGAGAAGAACAGCCCCAGTGGCAAGAACTGCAGGTAAAAGCTTTGGCTATGCTGAGGACTCCAAATGACTTCCCAACAATGCCTTTGCAATCAGAAGTCCCAAAGAATCTTTGTTTCATCATTCTGCATGATCTTGCCTGGTTTGTGCTCCCATGAATTTCTGGCTGATGGTAAGCCATACTTCATGCAAAGATTCCATTGCAACATGGCTGCAACTCTATTGAAATGTTCTTTATAGTCAGTTTGAGCAATTTTACTGCATGCATTGACTATGTGCTTGAATGTTTCATCTTTTGTCTTGCAAAGTTGATTTTTCCTGTTGACATTTTCCTGCTCTTGTGCAGCTATAATGAATCCTTCTGTCTCTTCCTTCAAGTGCCCATTTTGGAGCCACTTCCTGGTATTTTCACTATCAACTTTGTACTCTACATCTTTCAAATATTGCTCATGCTTTTCCTTTCAGTTGTTAAAGTAAGTTTTGATTTCAATCTTCTTTGGTTTTTGTAACCTTAAATAAGTCTGCCTTGTACACTTCCAACTAGAAGCTTCTCTTTGCTTTTCTTGGTGCAGTCATTCAGTGCTTATTTTTCTTCTTCAATTGCTTGCTTAACTTTCAGGAGACCTCTTCCACTCAATTTTCTTGGTAAATAAAGATGATCAACATCACTTCTAAAGTATAGTGAGTGACACATTGCCATTATCTTGCAAGTTTTGTGATCCATTGCTTCTTAACAAGGGTATGGTTGATGCTGTCAGCTTTCGAAATTCCAAGATATTATTATTATTTAGAAGTCTTATTAGAAGTTACCATAGTCCTAGTCATAGCAGTAAATAGTAGCAGCAGCAACAGTCGTTTCTCAAACAACTGTTCAGCAGTTTCCTGAAATCAAAAATGGACAATAGGTGGACATATATCTATATATTTGTTCTTGTTAAAAACCATTGCACTATGCAGGACAGAGTTAGGAGAAATTTGTCTCAGGCCACCATCTCATCTATATATCTAATACCGAAGTGTGGCCTCCATCTACAGATGTAAATCTGTGGATCAGGGTCACACTGACACTAAATAGATTTTCCTATTAACTTGGGGGAACCTAGGTTTGCAGAAAAATCTGAAATCTTAAAAAAATACATTGGGGGGGTTAAATTCCCTCCCCCCAATAAAAGAACATTGTCTGTGCAAGTGCAGACAACAAATATACCTCCACCTCCTCCTCTTCTTCCTCCTCCTCCTCCTGTGTCAGTGGCAGAAGGAAGCCTCAATGAAGACCGGGACACACATGGGGCTTACCAATATTGTGGGGGGAGAAGCCTCAATAGGCTTGCTGGCAGGGCTTGCTGGCAGCTCCAGAAATAGAGGGAAACCTTGATGGGGCTCACTGGTGGTAATGGGAAAAAGAAGCCCTTGCTGCTGCCCCCACCAAGCCAGCAAGGAGTGCATTGGGTGAGGGGGTGCTCACTGCCCCGCTACCAAGCCAACAAGCCTGCCTATCTATCCAATCCACCCAACTGGCAACCAGGGAGTCAGGCATGGAGGCATGGGAGTGCTTGCTGTCCCCTCACCAAGCCAGCAATGAAGGTGTCAGGAGGGGGGCATAGGAGACCTTGCCTCCTCCCACAGCAAGCCAGCACTCCACCCCCCAAGCTGGCAATGAAGGAGCCAAGTGGCAGCAGTGGTGAGGTTGGTGGGAAGAAGCCATATCAGATCCTGTGATAGAGGATGGGAGCCAAGCCATCTGGTGGTGATGGTGGTGGGTGGCTGGGAGCTGTTCTTACCCAGCAGTTGAGGCAATGCGGGGGAGGGATTATCCCCATGAGTATCACAGGTATCCTACAGTTGCCATAGCTTCCCAGGTTTACTTACTCGTTGACTAATGATTTTGTTACATTTAGAGAAAGGTGGCAAGAAGCTGATGGCTAGAAATTCTGTTATGTTGTTGTATAGCAACTGCTGTGTATACCCTTGTTGAGTCTTTGCAAAATGGCCAGAACAGAGTGTTGAACTAGATGGGCCATTGGCCTGATCCAACATTGGCTTCTCTTATGTTCTTAGGTATGTAGCTTCAGGTCTGATAGGGGAGGGGGAAATTCTAGGGGCCCTGATCATCTTGGGGATCCTAAGAGTCAGGCAACTCATGTGATGTGTTTTCAAATGATGTTCAGATTAGTTCTGGATAGTTTGGGTGAGTGTCAAGAGGGGATCTGTGTTAGCTAAGCTATGGATTGCTGTCTGGTAAACTGCAGTATCTCAGAATGCACACTAAAATATCAGGGGTTGTCGAAGAGAATTATTTGGTTGAATGCAGTGATCTATCAGCAGTAGACAGTGAGGGTTCTGGATCTTTCCTGTATTCTCCTCCCCCTCCAGCAGTCCTTTCTGAACCAAAGAAAGAAAGTTTCAATATGTTGTCGAAGCCTGGAAAATCTACAACTAACAAAGAAAGTTTATTTCAGGGTTGCAGGACATGAATAGAAGAACAGGTCAGGAGAATATACTGGGGAAGGGAAAGATCCCTTCACACAGCAGCCTCTTGATCCACCTGGCTATTAGTCCACATAGGTCCTGTGACTCCAGGAACACACTTTCCTAGGGTCAAAAAGGACTCCTGTGGGGAGGGGAACTCCATGATTCTTGCATGTGTATGTCATTAGATCCAACCCATGTAGGGGTGCCTTATGTTATTAGTCTTTGTACCAAAACTTTAAAATTTCTTAACTATGAATCAAACTTCTACATCCATCAGAAATTTAATGAAATGAGTAATTCTGAGAGGCATATAAGGACTGGGGAAATTGGGTAAGTCTGATACTTTAGCTATTGGAGGCACTGCTGGGAACGTTGTTTAGGGATGGTTTGGTGTAGTGGTTAAGTGCGCGGACTCTAATCTGGGAGAACCAGGTTTGATTCCCCACTCCTCCACTTGTACCTGGCTGGATGACCTTGGGCAAGCCATAGTTCTGGCACAGCTGTTCTTGAAAAAACAGCAGTTTCTGTCAGAGCTCTCTCAGCCCCACCTACCTCACAGGGTGTCTGTTGTGGGGAGGGGAAGGGAAAGGAGTTTGTAAGCTGCTCTGAGACTCCTTTTGGGTAGTGAAGGGTGGGGTATAAATCCAATTTTTTCCTCTTCCTCCTCCTCCTCCTCCTCTTCTTCTTCTGTCATGGTTGCCTCATTGATCCATACCCAACTACTCCATGACAAACAATGAGACCATGTACAGGGAACTGACAATGTGAAATTACTTCTCATATAAACATCGTCCAGGAGGAATAATACAGCACCAGCTTCAGTTTCATACATATTAGTATGCCTAAACTCATTTGCTGTTAGAGTAAGGAAATACTGGCCATTGCCTTTTAACTCAGTGCATTCATTCAAGGCATTCAGAATTCAAAATCATTTGGGTGACACAGCTGACATCTCTCAGAGGTCCTTAAAGGTGGGTATCATCAGCATTAGGAAAAAAATGAAGATATGTTCAGGCTCAAGATATCCATGATCTACCAGGTCAGCAGAAGTGAACAGGTCTGTTTTCTGAGTATGGGGATACTGGATTTCTGCTTCACATGAGTATTTGGATATAGTGGTATGCACTTCAAATTTTCATTTTAATTTCAGTTCCGAATCCCAGAGAGGGCATGATTACCATTATCCTGAAATTTTGGGAGTGTCGACACTGTGTTGGAAATCTGTTTCAGGCAATGGGGGGAGGGTCAAGAATGTCAGGTATTGGTAGATTTGGTCTCTGAATGGAGGCCAGGTCTACTGCCACAGTTTTAGTGGATGAAAAGTCCTGCTGCCAGACTCCAGAGGCCAGGTCTACTGCCAGGGTTTTCAATGGGTGGTAGACCTGGTGTTCTCAAATGCCAGGTCTTCCCCTGTTGATTCTAATGGAAGTCCAAATAGCCTGGAAAAATCCCAACATTTTGGGAGCCCTGGAATTTTGAAGCTCAAAAAAAATAGCAAATGTTGGGCATAATTTTGCTTTGGAAGTATCTGAATGCATACTCCTATTTGGATATTACTATTAAGTATCCTTATCAAAACTGCCTAATATGGTGATTTTACCAAATCCAATTTTTTCAAGTCTTTTTATTGGTTTTTAACAATAAACAGAATTCAGTAACATTACATACAAAGTTTCATGTGTAGTTACAGATATAATTATCTTAATAAGAAGAAATTAGTGAGATTGCATATTATCAAGTTAGTAAGTACAATAAGCGTAGCAACAAGCGTGTGGTATACTTAACCAGAATCAGTAGTTAGTTGACAGTGGGCAAGAGTTTCTCTATTCAATCAAAACCAATTTATATTTTAACTTGTCTAGGTATTTTGTGTACATTGATATGAAATCAGTTATTGGTGTAGTATGTTCAGATATATGTGATTGTGTGGCTGCAGATCTGAGGTGAATAGTAGGTATTCCATGAAGGGTAGCCATTTCTCCGCAAATGTAGACGGCTTGGGATAAAGTTCTGAGTGGCAAAGACGATCTGTTATTTTTTCCAGGATCAATTGATCCCATACTTTATTTAGCCAGCATGAGCGAGACAGGGCTTTATCTGCTTTCCATTTGGATGCAATCACTGTTTTGGCAGCCACAATAAGACTGGTGATTAGTTCACAATGGAAGGGTGATGTGCCTTTTGGATTCCATAAGTCTAGAAACAATATTGCTGGATCAAATGGTATGTCATATCCAGTGATTAGTTTAAACTGAGTCAGTACATCTTGCCAGAATTGTTGGATGTGGGCACATTGCCACCAGCAGTGAGCGAATGAGCCGATTTTCCTACATTTTTTCCAGCCGTAGAGCAAGTGTGATGATGTCATCTTGGAGAGTCTTTCCGGCGTAAGGTACCAACGCATAATAATTCTATGGGTCTGCAGTTTTGTTGATATGACTGGCGAGGTCGCCAGCTTGGATTTCCAGATCTGTGACCACTGTTGAGGTGTGATGGGTTTTCCACAGTCTTGTTGCCATTGCCATTAATAGGTCATCTTTTTGATGAATCAGGATACCATATGTTTTGGTAATTAAACCTTTAGATGTTTCATTTTTTGGATCAATGAGTTTTTCAAACAGGGTCAGTGGTTCTCTCAGTAGATATGTGAGGCCCAGGTTTGTATCATATGATTTAATTGTAGGTAAAAGTACCACGGGATAGTGTTCTGTAATTTTTGTTCCAGTAGTAATTTAGGGGAGAGGCCCTCTTTAGATAAGATATCAATTAGGCATGACATGTTTGCTTGCTTCCATTGTTCTTTTATTCCAGTTTCACATCCAGGAAGAAACCACGCTTGAGATATAAAGGAAGTGAATCTAGAATATTTCAGTACAAGTAGCGACCGACAGGAATCCCAGTTTTTTAGTATGGCCTTCAGGAACTTTGTTGGGACGATTGCCTGTTGAATTCCATATGATATCTTGGATTGTCATAGGAGATATTAGAGGTGTCAGCATTTTTACCCAGTCTAAGTTGTCCCCATGATGTAACATCTTAATTATAGGGGTCAGCAGTGTTGCTTTGTTGTATGCCATTAAGTCGGGATAATTTAGACCTCCTTGTGATGCTCGTCTCCTAATTGTTGTAAACCTTGTCCTTGGACGCTTGCCTTGCCAAAGAAATAAGTTAAAAGCCTGTTGCCATTGTTTAATCATGTCGTTTGATAGTTCTACTGGAATTGAGCGAAATAAGAATAAGAGTTTAGGGAGGACAAAAGATCTGAGTAAGTGTAGCCTGTCTATGTAGGTCAGCTGTATATTTTCCCATCTGCGTAGTTCCATTTTGATTTCTGAGAATTTTGCTTGATGGTTTCTGGATTGTAGATCTTCTAACTTCCTGGGTATATGGATTCCCAGGTACTGAAGGGAATCTTTGGTCTATTGATAATCATGTTGCTCTTGCAAGATATGTTCCGATGTTGACGACAGGTTCAGCGGCATTATGATGGATTTAGATTGATTAATCTTAAATCCTGAGATTGTGCCAAAATGCTTTAGTGTTTGCTGAAGATGAGTCAGAGATGTGTCTGGATTGGTCAGATAGACCAGCATGTCATCAGCGAATAGACTGAGCTTGAAGGTGTGGGGACCCACTGATATCCCTTGGATATTGCTGTTGTTTCTGATCTCAGTTGCTAGTAGTTCCAGTGCCAGGGCAAAAAGGATGGGTGACAGTGGACATCCTTGTCTGGTGCCTCTATTGAGTGTGATATTTCTGGATGTCTGCCCATTTATCTTGACCTGGGCAGTTGGTGCCTTGTAAATCGAGGTGATGGCTTGTAGAAACTTAGGACCAAATCCCATGTGGTGTAATAATGCAGTTAGATAAGATGTTTCTAGGGAATCAAAAGCTTTCTCTATGTCTAGGGATATGAGGATAGATTCCAATTTTAATTTTTCACATGCAGATATTATATTTAATGTTTTGAAGATGTTGCCTGTTATATCCCTACTAGGTACAAAACCCGTTTGGTCTTGATGGATGTAATTTGATATGAATGAATTTATTCTTTTAGTCAGGATCACTGTGAAGATTTTATAATCCTGATTCAGGAGCGAGATAGGGCAGTAAGATGCTGGGTTTTGACTATCTTTTCCGGTTTTTGGAATAGCTATTATGGAGGCTGAATTTCATGATGGCGGGACTTGTCCAGTAATCAATAAGTTGTTGCAGGCTTCGGTTAATGGTTTGAACAATGAGGTGGCGAATCGTTTATAAAACTCCGGAGGGAATCCGTCAGGACCCGCTGATTTGTGTTTTTTTTTTTCAAGTTCTTTATTATCTCCAGGACTTCCCAAGTCTCTATTGGTTTTTCAAGAATTTCTCGGTGTTCCTCTGTAATCTTTTTGATATACTGATTCGTTGTCAAATATGATCGGATATCATCAGGGGAGGGATCTGTAGAGGAGTAGAGTGACTGGTAGAAATCAGCAAAGACTTTGTTAATTGTTGGAGAGTCCGAGTGTGTTTTTCCTTTCCTATCTTTGACCGACAGTACATGCCTTGCTAGTCGTTTGTCTTTAACTCGCAGATAGAAGACGTAATGTTTTAGATGAATTTATCCAGTATTTTTGTTTTACATACAGGAGGTTTTTCTGTATCTGCGTACTGTCCATGAGTTCCAATGTTTTACACTCAGATATGAGTTTTTTATACACACTATTACTCCCTGTTGCTTTGTGTTTGGCCTCCAAAAGCCTGATTTTGTTATGAATTTCCTCTCTTAAAGCTGATTTTTCTTTCTTCATTCTTTTTTTCCCCTTGTGGAAGTTTTATGCCGAGATTCTTTTACAAAGCTGGAAGAGAATAATGGTGAACACAGAGAGGGACAGAAATTAGTGCTCTTATCTTCAAAGCCTTTCAGAGCAGACACAGTATAATGTAGCAAAGAAAATGGATATAAAAAGAGGGATACAGAAAGCTGAGGGAACACACATCGTCAAAAGTCTGCTTCAGTATTTTTGAAAATGGAGGCAGAAAGGAGACTGAAAACAGGAGAGAGCTGGACAAAACCAGAAAGGCGATATGCACTGTTCTGACATTTGGAAACAGTCCCAATACATGAGTGATGAAGCCATAAATATATATTTATGATGAAAAACAGACAGTGATGGCTTTGACAGGCTTAAGGCACATTAATTCATGAGTTACAGAGCTTGTGAGAGGACTGTACCACCATAAATCCACAGAGAAGACGCAAACATCTGAAATCCCTACAAAGTTGAAAATTTAGGCAGCACCACACATTTAGGGTGGTGAGGAGAATACATTTGTCTTTGACACATGTGCCCCATGTGAAACTGGGATAATACACTGATGGTGCGAAAGCACCATAATGTCATAAATTACACACATATCAAGCTATACTTCATGGGCAAAACAGAATCAGCACCTTGCAATAAATATTCAGCTCCCCCCCCCAAAAAAACACCTGTTATCTTCCTCCATGATGTCACTTGGCAGCTGCTATTGGGGAACAGGAATGGCTCCCTTGGGGCAGAAAGTGCCACTAAGCAATAACACTAAGATAATAGTGGAAAAAAACTATCTTCAAACTGCTGTGACCTACAGCTCAGCTCTCAACCTTTAGCAGCAAATTGTGAGGAATGTCTGGCTTCCCAGTTTACTGGCAGGTACCCAGCCACCTGTGGTCTATGCAGAGCAGGACTTTCCTGCCTTCCCCTCCACTGAGCCTCTGCCCAGATTTTGTTCCTGGAAGTCTGCAGCCTCTCAGGAACTGCATAGGGGAAAGGCGGGGTCTGCAGCCGGAAGGGGAAATTGGCAGAAATTGCTTCCCCATCTTTCCCGATCCAATATGTCACCTGGAGAAACCATGTGGTGGGTTCTCTGTTCTTTTTTTTATTAACAAGAGTAAAACAACACAACAGCATAATCAAACATGTCAAAAGAACCAGCCATTACAGTAAGTGTTTAACCAAAGAAAAACTTAAAAACATTAAAAATGCATCCAGACCCAACCAGTCTACGTAATAATAACTCTTAATCGTCATGCTTTAGCCTGTATACTGATGATTGATGCGAATAAAACCAGCTTCTCGAATGCTGATCGAGCTAATGTGTTGTGTCCTACGAGCTTGAACAGAGATAAGCTTAAAAGTGTATCCAGGGGACATAAGCAGCCTTAGATGGAATTAGGTCCTTCTCTGACGTATACTGAAGCACTCTAAACCACACTGCAACAAATCGCTCGTAGGTCTTTGATGTATCTACTGATGTAGCTTGAGTGACCTGTGTCAGCTTCTCTAAAATAAATATATCCCAAATTTTATCATGCCACGTTTGTATCAGGGGAGGAGAACTGGCTTTCCATCCAGCCGCTATGGTTAGACGTGCTGCAGCCAGAAGTTTCGATATAAGAGCTTTCTGAGCCCTAGTTGCCGTTACTTCCTCCATCATATAGAAAAGCACTAATTTTGGACAAACTGGTAGGTTTAATGATGTAATATCACTTATTTTCCCTAGAACCTCTTCCCAAAATGAATGAATGACAGGGCACTCCCACCAACAGTGAAAATACGAGCCTGTGTGTCCACATTTCTTCCAACATTGTGAGCTTAATGCCGGGTTTATCTTGTGCAATTTTTCTGGTGTGAAGTACCATCGGGTGATCAATTTAAAAGACTGCAAGCGAACATTAAAATTCCTCGAGCGATAAGAAGACGAATTCCAGATGTCGGTCCACATTTCTTCAGAGATCTCCATCTGTAGGTCTTCTTGCCATCTGAATTGATGTTTCAGCATCACTCGGTTCTCCGTTTCAAGTAGCACCTTACATAAAGCCGCCATTAATCCTTTGGACGAGTTTGTAAATGTACACAGAATGACTTCCAAACCTGAGTAGGGTCTCTCAAAAGTACATTTAGATGCCAAAAGTTCAGTTAGATTTTTTAGCTGCAATATCCCCTGATTACTACCTTTAGGGCATCCCAAATTATGGATGATGAAATTTCTTCTGTGCAGTTTTCTTTTAGATATTGACCAATTTGTTGATCTATTGTTTTCACACTCTGATTATTGAAGAGTAAAGATTTGTTGAGTGTCCAGATCTTGGTCTGTGATTGTTCAGTCAAGGAAATAAAAGATGATAGAGTTTTAGCCTTAGAAGGCCACGATTTAAGTATGGGTTGGCATGCGTATACCTGGTACAGCAAAGATAAGATCCATTCTAATTTTAGAAATCATATATTAAGAGGGGCATTATGTAATGTATGGAACACGATAAAAGAGAAATTTTATTATAAAACGCCTAAATGGGTTTCTCCGCTTGAAGCTTTTGTTAAGCCGACACTTATTACAAAGTTTAATAAAGAACCGTATGAAGTATTGTTAGATAAAGCTAATAAGTTATAAACAGAAGAAACGCTCTTTAAGAAACATGATATTAAATTAACTTGGTGGGAAAATAAACAGTTAAGAACTATATATAACAAGGATCTGTTAAATGGTTTTTATGAAGAAAAAACTGAACTGGACAAAATGTGGCTTTCGTCAAATGATAAGATGATTCATAAAGTATATAATTTTCTATTAGAAGATGATATGGCAGATGACCTTGTTAGACCTAATATACTAGCCTGGATGAGAGACTTAGGACATGGGGTTGAAATGGATGATTGGTATAAAATGTGGAAAAGAACTAATTGTATGAGAGCTATTGCATATAAAGAGAATGTGTTTAAAATTTTGCACAGGTGGTATTGGCCCCCGGAAAGAATTGTGCAATGTTTTCCAAACTGTTCAAGTAATTGCTGGAAATGTAGAAATAATTTTGGCTCCTTCTTCCATATGTGGTGGCGATGTGTTAAAATTCAAAGCTACTGGAAGAAAGTCCAGAATTTAATAAGAGAAATACTATGAGTGGAGGTGCCACTGAACCCGGAAATTTATGTGTTAAATATGGTCCCAAAGGAATATGATTATAATACAACTTACGTGGTGATATATATTTTGATGGCAGCAAGGATCCTTTGGGCCAAATATTGGAAATCGGACACAATACCTCATAGAGACAAATTAATATATAAACTATTGGAAGTAGCAGAGATTGATAAACTGAATGTAACATTATGTGGGAAAGATGAGAGTGTATTTGAAAAACGGTGGCCGGGACTGTATGAATGGTTAGAGAAAGTGCGAAAAATTTAGACTCTAAAGCATATTTAATTTTGTATATGTTTATTTTCTTGTTAATGTTTAAACTTATAAATAAAAATGGGAAGGGAAAAAAAAGGATTTCAGCACACAACTCACTGCCGCATGATCAGACCAGGTGATGGAGCCTATATCAGAGGTTATGACTCTTTGAGTTGTGGTGGCAGACACTAGGATGAAATCAATATGCGTGTATACAGCGTGCCTAGTAGAGTAGAAGGTATAATCTTGATCAGCTGGATGGGTGTGTCTCCAGATATCTGTCAGTTTGTGTTGCTGTAGTATTTCCTTCAGTCCTGCTGGTTGATTGGATTTCCAGAGATCATTTCTCTGGGTGTTAGAGCGATCAATTTCTGGGTCTATAATTAGATTGAAGTCACCTCCCAGTATTATTTCCCCTTCATGAAATAATTCTAAAGCTGTCAAGGTATCTCTGATGAACGAAAGTTGAGAAACATTAGGAGCGTACACCGACGCTATTGTGACTAGTTGTTCATTAAGGAGACCTTTAATGAAGATGTAGTGGCCATTGTGGTCTGCCAATGTGGCTTGGAGCTGGAAGCGGACTTTGTGGGTCAGGAGTACCACTACCCCCCTGGACTTGGAATTTCCATTAGCATGAAATTGATATTGGATCCATTTGGCTTTAAGCTCTGGTTGATTCTTTGAATGTAGGTGGGTCTCTTGCAGTAAGAGCACTTCTGAGTTGGTTTTGGATAGGAGTTTTAGAACCCTCTTGCATTTAATTAAGTTGTTGAGACCTGTAACATTTTGCTATGTGACCTTCCATGTGGTGTTATTCATGATCACTTAGTGTAATTGTGTTACCAATGAGATTTGTCAAGTTTATACACACAATGCCCGATATTTCTAAACTTTGGTTCTGTGGAACAGAGGAAGGGGACTACTAAGGTAGGTTTCTTGCCAGTTAAATATTCTCTCAGTTATGTACTGTCACTTAAGAATAGTACCATTCACTTCATGGAGTGCCCACGAGTTCTTGTATTGTGAGAAAGGGAGAAAAGTACCTCTTTCTCTACCTGTTCTTTCCCATGCATAATCTTATAAACTTCAATCATGTCACCCCTCAGTCGTCTTTTCTTCAAGCTAAAGAGCCCTAAGCGCTTTAACCTTTCCTCATAGGGAAAGTGTTCCAACCCTTTTATCATTCGAGTTGCCCTTTTCTGCACTTTTTCCAAAGCTATAATATCCTTTTTCAGGTGTGGTGACCAGAACTGCACACAGTATTCTAAATGAGGTCTCACCATTGATTTATATAGGGGCATTATGATACTGGCTGATCTGTTTTCAATACCCTTCCTAATAATCCCCAGCATAGCATTGGCCTTCTTTATTGCAGTCACACACTGTCTCTACATTTTCAGTGAGTTATCTACTACAACTCCAAGATCTCTCTCTTGATCAGTCTCTGCCAGTTCAGACCCCATCAATGTGTATTTATATTTAGGATTTTTGGCTCCATTGTGCATCACCTTGCACTTGGCCACATTGAACCCCATTTGCCATGTTGACGCCTGTTGTCTACATCTATTTGCCCTCCTCCTCCCGTTCACAGAATAGCCGGCAGCGGGAGTTGGAAGGAGGATTGGTTATTCGCCATCTGTTTGTTGTTAATATTGTACTAAGGTTTTAATTAATGTTATCTTGTTTTATCTCTGGTTGTACATCACCCAGAGCCCTGCAGTATCAGGGGTGGGGTGATTCATTAATAATGATAATAATAACAACAACAACACAATGAAACAGACAGAGTGGACCAAACCAGATCTGTGCTGAGGAGTGATATGAGATCTCTCTTTACAAGATGAGGATAATTCTTGGAAGCGCTTTAATTTTTTTTTAAATGTATTTATTTATTTGTTTGTTAGTTAGTTAAAACATTTATACCCTATCTTTCTTCATGGTTCAAGCTGGCTTATTATGACAGATTTTTTTTAAAAAAATCCTTTTAAAACCAGGATAAAATAGCAAATCCCATATCCCTCCCTCCCTCCCTCCCTCCCTTAAAAGATGCTTGCCATCCAGCTTTTGGGCTGAAATGGGGAGGAGACAAGCCTATTTTTAATTCAGGTCTCATACCTATGAAGGATGGAATAATTACATTTAGGCCCAAGACTTCCCAGCAGTATTGTAGTAGGCCTTGTTGTTTCCAGGGGAATTCATCAGGTCTTCCCTCAAGAAAAAATGCCTGAAAATAGCTGAGTGGCCATTTTATCTGAAAAACTGGAGACTGGAGGAGGTTAACTTGGTGTCAAGCTCAGGCCTCGCTTGCCAAGTATTTCTATATGGATTCACATGCATTTCTACAGTTCAGATGTAACCTTGCTCCTTTCCATTCCTGTTTATCTTCTCTGCTGGGAACTGCGGGGGGATGGGTATGGCTGTTTGCTTTGCTTGGTTAGTGTTACCATGTAACAGTTCTCATGCAGGGGCCTCCCGGGTATGCTGTAAACATCTTGGGATAAGTGTGATCTCACTGTTTGATGTGACCTTGTAGTTTGCAGAGCTTCTAGATAATGTAACCATTAGCTTGCAGGTGATAGGGGCAGTTGTAGGGGCAGAGGTAGACACGTGGTGGGCTGAATGAGAGAAGTCATTGGTCATTTGGCATCTGTGGGTTTTCCTGCTTTTATTATATTGGGGGACTGGCATCTGGAACCCAGTTCTGACACTGTGTCAAATCCTGGACACAATTACTCCCACAAACACTCCTTTAAAAGCAAGATTTGGAACTGCTTTTTCCCTCGACCCTGAGTACCACCAATGTGATGAGTTCAGGAAGTGAGGAGACTGAAACAAAGACCCCCCCCCAAAGTCACCAGATGACAAGGGGGACACCATGCCACCTGAAGGAGAACTGAAGGGGCGTGATGTGAAGCAAAAGGAGAGGTGGGCCAAGATGGGACAGTGTGATGCCCTCAACTGGGCTACTTCTTCCCTAAGAGCTGCCGGAATTTGGCAGTGGTGGCCAGATGAGGACCAACCCCGGGCCTCTGGAGTGTTCCATGAGGACCCCGATTGCCTGATGGCAGTGAGGCATCACATGGAAGAAGCAGACATTGAGCACATCTGGCAGGAGCTGAAGACTGAGATTGCTGAGCTGCACAGAGACACCCAGGCTGCCCTGGATGGCCTTCCCGATGCCATTCATGATGTCCTACAGCAGGAGCTCCATGGCTTGAGACTGCAAGGGGAAGGAGAAGAAGAAGAAGAAGAGAAGAAAAGATTGGATTTATACCCCACCCTTCACTACCCAAAGGGAGTCTCAGAGCAGCTTACAAACTCCTTTCCCTTCCCCTCTCCACAACAGACACCCTTTGAGGTAGGTGGGGCTGAGAGAGCTCTGACAGAAGCTGCTGTTTTTTCAAGAACAGCTGTGCCAGAACTATGGCTTGCCCAAGGTCATCCAGCCAGGTGCAAGTGGAGGGGGGGGGAATCAAACCTGGTTCTCCCAGATTAGAGTCCACGCATTTAACCACTACACCAAACTGGCTGTCCAGTTCAATGGAACAGGGGTGCCCTGCCAGCAGCTCCCCTCCGCACCATGCTCCTGCACCTCCCAGAGATGCACTGGAAGCTACCTTGGATGGGACCCTAGGAAAGCTGACCTTTTTTTGTGCTGCAGATGCACAACTTCCTGAGGGAATGGGGCCACACCTTTGCCTCTAATGAACACTGAGTGGACTACCTGGGGTCCTGGCTGTGAGTCTGCATGGCTGACTGGTTTGTGGGACTTTATAATGTGGGGGGCCCAAACTCTGAGATGTGGATGCATTCATGAGAGCCCTCCACTGGCAGTATGAGGACCCGCTCAAGTTGGAGCAGGCAAGAACCTGTTTCAGGGGCTTGAAGCAAGGGAACTGATCCATCAGAGCATTCTCTGATGAGTTCAAGACCTACACTGCCAAACTGCAAGCTGACCGGAGGAAGTGCTTATAGAATTCTACCAAGCTGGCCTGAACCACACTATCCTGGACAAAGCACTGACCCAAGAGAACCCAGGGACTCTGAATGACTGGTTTCAGGTGGCGTGTGAGGCTGAGAAGCATTGCAACCTCCTGAAGATGTACCATCCCAAACCTCCAAAGGGGTCGACAAAAGTGCAAGGGAGGTTAGGGCACAGTGGGTTCAGCTCCTGGGGAAGGGGAGTGACAAGGAGCAGAAGATGCAGCAGGGCCTGTGTCTAAAGTGTCGGGGCCCCAGCCATTTTGCCACCAACTGCCCTTGTGACCAGAGCCCAGGTGCAGCAAAGAAAGGAGAAGGCAAGGAAAAAGAAGTTCAAGCTGTCAGCAGGGCATTTCAAGCATCTGAATGCCCTCCAATCAGGAGGAGGAGGAGTGGAATTGGAGAGCATCTCATGTAGTGAAGAGGAACCTCAACAGCCGGCGGGAAACACCAAGGACCTGCTGTGAAAGGTGCTAAATGGCAGTTCCACACTTCTCCTGCACCAGAGTTGGTGAAGCCCTCTTCCCCCTTGTTTTTTATGACTGTGACTGTGGTTAAACCCCACCTCCAAACCCACATCAGAGTACGAGCTCTCATAGACTCAGGAAGCACCAGAGCCCTAATCAGCTCAGCCTTGGTAGTAGGGTTGGGGGCAGAAGTGTGAGAGCTGGGGGAGCCCCTGGTGTTTTCTCAGATGGATGGAACCCCAATGAAGGGGGAGCCCTGTGTTCACCACACCATGGGGGTGGGCTCCCACTGGGAATTTAGGGCCTTCATAGTGAACCCTTCTGCCAAATTCCCTATGGTGTTGGGAAGCCCCTGGCAGATGATCATTATATTCAGTGGACCCTGGGCACCCTCCAATTTTTGGACCCCCACTGTCAGACTGATGTTTGGAACCCCGAGTGGGGGGAGGCAGCCGGAGTTGAAGCAAGTGTGTCTGGCCAGGGAAGAGTTAATCAAGACGTCAAAAGTGTTTGAAGAAAAGAAGGCTGATGAGCTCCCCCCCATCAGAATACTGACTGTACTATTGAAATTCTCCCCAGTCAATAACTACCTAAGGGAAAGCTGTATTCAATGAGGCCCACAGAGAAGGAGGAACTGAGAAAGTTTATAGACAAGAACTTGGCTAGAGGTCTTTTCAGACCTGCAGCTTCCCCTATCTGTGAAGGGTGTGTCATGCTGAGCTATTAACATCTATAGTGAGTGAGGAAATCTAAGTCTTTGTTTAATCCTTGGGAAAGATAGTGTAGTATCCCTTGATGAATCCTAATATAGCACTTTTGATTAGGGATCAGCATGAATCCTTTTTTTAAAAAGCCCCCAGAGGGGATTTTTAATTTTTTTTTATCACTACAAAAAACTACAACAGAAAAAAAAGGAAGGGGAAACTACATATACGGGAGAAAGTAAAGAACCCACTACTAATTAAAACCCCAAGAGAGGAGATCCTCCAACTAGCTTAGATACATTGAGTCTTCTCATCATTGATCCTTTTATAAACTGAGTCAAACATTTATAGCACTTTTTCTTTAAAGCTTAGATTAACTGTCTAGTAACAGTACCCCCAATCATCCCAAAACCAAAGTCTCAAAGGCACAATTCAGAGTCCTTCAGCCTTTACTTCTCCTTTCCCCTTCTCTTCTGCAGCTTATAAGGACTCTTTGGGGCTGCCGCCCCTTGTTCAGACAGAGAGTCCTCTCCAGAAGAACCAGTGTCTAGCTCACCACTGGACTTAGTGTTCTCATCTTTTTCCTCGTCCTTTGGCCTTCCCAGCTGAACCCTTAGGAATTCTTGAGCTTTCAGAACAGAGTCAATCTTTTCTTTTTTATCTTTAAGCTTGAAAGTTACATCTTCTGGAAATAGCCATTTATATCCAATTGAGTTTGTCTGAAGAAAAAGCACAAGTTCTTTATACTTCTTTCTACATTGTCTTACTTCAAATGGAATATCCTTTAGCGTTCTGATGGTATTTTCCCCTGCTTTCAGGGGTGTTCCAGCAACCACTTTCAGGATTGCATCCCTGACATGCCTCTTCGAGAATCTTACTACTATTTCCCCAGGCAGATTATTTTTCTTTGTATATCCTGAGCATGATCGATAGACCCAGCTGAGCTCTGAGCAGGAGAGAGAGCTGCTAGAGGGGTGAGTGGTTTTTTTTTTACTTGCTTTCAGCTGAGAGGATTCAGCTGAGGCTATTGTGTGGGAAAACTGTGTTTAGCAGTGTGTGGAAGCACTTAGAGTGGTTGCAAAGTCCTGGCTGATTGAGAGAGGAAGGGGCATTGTTTGACTGGGATTGACTGTAATTGAGAGGAAGTGGAAGGGGCATTGTTTTGCCTGTGATTGAGTGCCTGGGTGAATTTGAATAGCTGCTGCCTGACCTCTGCTGGGGGAGGCCTCTATTTAAGGAAGCACCTTGCCAGAGGCAGAGGAGACCCAGCTGAGCTCTGAGCAGGAGAGAGAGCTGCTAGAGGGGTGAGTGGTTTTTTTTACTTGCTTTCAGCTGAGAGGATTCAGCTGAGGCTATTGTGTGGGAAAACTGTGTTTAGCAGTGTGTGGAAGCACTTAGAGTGGTTGCAAAGTCCTGGCTGATTGAGAGAGGAAGGGGCATTGTTTGACTGGGATTGACTGTAATTCAGTATTTAAGAAAGCACCTTGCCA
>NW_015163650.1:405138-417547 GCF_001447785.1 Gekko japonicus | reverse complement strand
AAAGAAGGCCAATGCTATGCTGGGGATTATTAGGAAGGGTATTGAAAACAGATCAGCCAATATAATAATGCCCCTATATAAATCAATGGTGAGACCTCATTTGGAATACTGTGTGCAGTTCTGGGCACCACACCTTAAAAAGGATATTATAGCTTTGGAAAAAGTGCAGAAAAGGGCAACTCAAATGATAAAAGGGTTGGAACACTTTCCCTATGAGGAAAGGTTAAAGCGCTTAGGGCTCTTTAGCTTGGAGAAAAGACGACTGAGGGGTGACATGATCGAGGTTTATAAGATTATGCATGGGAAAGAGCAGGTAAAGAAAGAGGTACTTTTCTCCCTTTCTCACAATACAAGAACTCGTGGGCACTCCATGAAACTGCAGAGCGGTCGGGTTAGAACGGATAAAAGGAAGTACTTCTTCACCCAAAGAGTGATTAACACATGGAATTCACTGCCACAGGAAGTGGTGGGTGCTACAAGCATGGACGGCTTCAAAAGGGAATTAGATAAGCATATGGAGCAGAGGTCCATCAGTGGCTATTAGCCACAAGGTATAGCTAGGGGCTCTGGGGCAAGTGATGCTCTGTCTTCTTGGTGCTTGGGGGGGATCAACAGTGGGAGGGCTTCTAATGTCCTGGCCCCACTGCTGGACCTCCTGATGGCACTAGTATTTCTGGCCACTGTGTGACACAGAGTGTTGGACTGGATGGGCCTTTGGCCTGATCCAACATTTGCGTCTCTTATGTTCTTATGTTCTTATGATAGACCACGTCCATATCATTAACTAACGATTCTGCCTTCATTTCTGTCGCTGGGGCCAGCAGTTCTCTCATCATTTCTTTAAGATTCTCCCCTCTGTTCTCTGGCATGCCCTGGAAACGCAGGACCATGTTGGCCTTTTCCATTTGAACTTGCAGCAGTTGATCTTCCAAGGAAGTTTGTTTCCTCTCCAGCTTTTGCACTTTCTTGTTCACTTTCTGTGTAGTTGCAGCCAATTCCTTTACCTTCTCAGCATCTTGCTTCATTATCTGTATCATGTCGTTTATCTGAGTTTGTTGTGCAGTAATACCTTGGGAAACCACGGACATCTGTTCCTTGAAGTTATTCAGCTATTCCAGTAGAGGGCACATGTAATCCGCTACAGCCTTTGCCATCTCACTGGTAACTTCTGGTTTTGGGCTCTCAGACCCTTTCACTTTCAAAAGTCTTTCTTTGTCCTTCTTCCCCGCCATCTTTATCGATTGTTTACTTTTCGCGAACTTTTAAAAAGTCTCTGAATGTGCACTTGACCGCTTGGACTCACTTTGGTAAGTACTTCTAGACAGTTTCCCTTGCATTTTCTTCCTTCCCCCCCTCATTCGCTCAAAAGTTCGTGCGCATAGGAGGTGTCCCTCCCCCACTCGTTCTTCCCCCGATCGGTAGGGTGGGGTGGGGACCTATCTTTTTCTCTTTAAACGCTTCGGAGTTGACTCAAGTTCATAATCGATCTTTCGACCTTGCTTTCATTTTGTTTCTGCCGCATGAACTCCTGCGCATGTCCCCGTCAGCGTCACTAAATCCATTCGGTCTCACAGCACGGAGAACCATCGGAACTGAGAGGCACCTAAATTCTCCGGCATTCCACTGTCGAAGAGGCGACCTCTTTGAAGTTCCATGACCAGGGTCCCTTCCCCGGGCCCCTGGGGGGGGTTGTGAGCCCACGCACCCCCTTCTTCGGCTGGAGCGCAGACTCACCCCCGAGAGGTCCGGGAGGTGAGACTGCTAGTGTGCCGCAATAAACCGGAAGTCAGCATGAATCCTACACTGAAAGACTAAGATTCTATAGCTAATGCTGTAAGGTCCTGCAATAGTAGTGCTCAAGTATTTGGGAGTGTCCCACTCCAGAGGTCATGAGATGTGCAGAATGGGCCTTGGGGACCCCGAAACCTTGCAAGACACCCTAGCCATGACTCACCAGATGGGGAGAAGTTCAACGGTCCGGGGAGTGATTCGGGTGGGGACCCCTCCCACGGCAAGCTATGTCGGCCGAGCCCAGAGACCAGACCGGGGTCCACAGAGCAGCCCCACAGAAGAGGAAAGGGGCGGTGGCTGCTTGTCCAACAGGCCAGGAGCGGATGCAGAGCAGCAACTACTGCTGCAGATCAGCGCCGGTGGCACGGCCCAGAGGCCACCAGATCCGCCGCCAGCGTATCAGTGTTCGCCCCAGAGATGCCCCGCCAGCGACCAGATACATAAAGGAGGGCGTGGCCCAAGCCGGAGGGTGGATGGTCGGTCCTGGGAGTGGGGCAGGGAGATAAAAGGCAGGATGGAGAAGGGGCCGGGGAGGAGGAGTGTGCTGTGGAATGAAGTGGGATGCTGACCAGAGAGACAGAAAGACAGGAGAGAGAGAGAAAGGAAGTCCGCAGCGCACTGGCAGAGGGACTCTTAGGGTGACATTAACCCTGTCCCCTGCCTATCTGAGGCCCCTCACTCCCTCTCCCTTTTTGGATCCTGCCGCTCCAATGGCCGTCTCCCCTGCCAGAGTCTGTTCGAGTCCCCCGACACCACGGCCACTGGGGGCGCCACACCGAAGTCCAAGGGAGAGCGCGACAGGGAGAGACAAAATTAGCATCAACATTCATTGTGGGGTTTGGTTCCTGGATTGTTTCTCTTGTTGGGTGGTCCATTGTTGCAAGAAGCTGTTTTAGGTTGCAGGGCTGTCTGCAAATGAGGAAAGTCATGCGACCATGCTTTGCTAAGTAACATTGTGATTTCATCCCATTTATGGCATGGTCTCTTATTGTCTAGAAGCACTCTTATGACAATCAGTGTAAAGAAAGACAAAGCTGATTTCACTGAAACAATGGCATGAAATAGAGGAAATATTACTACAACATGGATTTTTTTAAATCTGAAAAGCAAACCTAGAGATTTTCAGGACAGCCCTAACATGGAATATGAATGTGGAAAATTATTTTAATTGTAAGATTTATTTTCTACAAAGATGATTGTAGGCTCTTGCAATAAGAACATAAGAGAACATAAGAGAAGCCAATGTTGGATCAGGCCAATGGCCCATCAAACACTCTGTCACACAGTGGCCAAAAATACCAGGTGCCATCAGGAGGTCCACCAGTGGGGCCAGGACACTAGAAACCCTTCCACTGTTGCCCCCCCAAGCACAAAGAATATAGTGCACCTACCAATTACATTTATGCATCTATCAATTATGTTTATGCAATACCTCCTTTAAACTAGATAATCACAAATCTCTAACAATAGGACTGGATTTCTTAGTTCAAGGTATGGTCCTGGTTCAGAAGAAAAAGTAAACTCAACTATATTTTACATATATTATTTGCTATTGTTTATAATTTACACAGTATTCCTCTCTCCAATGCAAATTGTAACATTCTGATTTGAATAACAGACTTGTGAATTAGATTTCATGTTTGTTTTCTGAAATATCACTACTGCTTCTAATGAGAAACAAGCAGCACTTCTAGTGTATGAAACTCATTCTTTTTATAGGTCATTTCCTCTTTTTTACCATTGCTAAGGCAGTTTCAGAACTAGAAATGTATGTGAGGGGGGGAGCTAAGAAATAGTGAGAATCAATGAATGTGTGTCATATTGCATTCTTTTAATTAAAATTATGTTTATAAAACTCTTCTCTTTGAATCAGTAAGAGACAGTTGATTCACCTAATGGCTCCAATAACAAGACTGTCTTATATAAGGGCAGGATGCATTCATATTGCTGTACACAAGGGTCTTCTCCACAGAAATGAGAGATGGCTTTGACAGTTCCAGTCACCCGCTGAGGTTGGGGTGGCCTGATCAGTCCCCTTCCCTTCTCGCGGGTGATCAGCACTGTGAGATTTGGCAGCGTCATTTGTTTGGTGGTATTCTTGTAGTGTAAAAACCAACTAATGCACTCTAGGGGGCAGAATGTAACATTGTGCTGCACCTAGTTGAACATCTATCTGGAAGGGTGAGCTATATGTGGGTACTTGCTACTGATGGAGGATCATCCTTGCTGGATGACAGCAGCCGTTTTCTATTAAGAAGGCCCCGTTCAAAGATATACTGTAACCTGAAATAGGGGGGGAGCTGCTTTTTGTCTTTGCTTTTTAATTACCTTTTTGCCATCCTTATTTATTGTTTTTATCATGCCCTTGGATGATTCAGATTCAAAACAGATCTCATTTGGCCGTAATGCATATTATAGTTTCTTATTAACACACATGAATCATTCCTTAGTAGATATGAACAAGAATATGATCATTTGATGGACTTGGATGTTTTAATTTCAAATATTGCCAAAGTGTTAGAATATTCAGAAACATCAGGCGGGGTGGGTGGAAGAGATAAAGCTAGATAACTGTTTAGTCTTGTAAGTAACACACTGGCATACGATTAGGTCTATAATGCTTGCAATTTAAGAAAACTGTTGTATGAAATATTTTGTTTAGCATTCATTAAAGACTGCTAATGCACTCTTTTTATGGACTAAATTTTTAACGCATGTTATTGATATAATTCAGATATGTGAAGAAAAAAAGCTCAGAGTTAGTGTTAAAAATGTGAAAGGCAATTTTACACCAATCTGAGTTTTAATCTGTATTGGGGGGGGGGGGGGAGAATTTAACCCAAATCCCATCTTTTAATGATTGTTATCCTAACTCTATTTTTTAAGCTCATTTTGTCACTGTTTTGTAACAGAAACACTGTAAATATTATAGATGTGGTAAACTATTATACTTGTTTTCTTATAAATGAAATGATCTGTGCCAACACTGACAAAATGAATTAATGTGTTACTAAGGCAACAGTCACATTATATGCTTTCTCTTTCACAGTATGCGGTAGAGCATATGGTTTACTCTTAATGGAATACTAGCTTCTCATTAACATACCAGTAGCAATGTCAGAACTTACAAACCATCATAACAGGAAATGAAAAAAAACCTTATAAATTAGATCCTTTCAGTACTATTGAGGAGAAAATGACTGATGTTCGAAGGCACAATATTTAGCTAATGCAGCCCCCTTTTCTGCACTTTCATTTCTCCCAAAAAACTTTTCTTTTGTTAAAAACATAAATATAAATATTGAAGTTCAAGTGATTTATTACCCTACTTAAAAGAATGAGTGACATGCATGCTGAAAAGGGATTCTTCAGCACCCTTCACCTCACAGAAATGTGCCCCCCCAACAACTGCAATTTTCTCCCCCACCAATCAAAATTTTACATTATAAAGACATGAACATTCATGCAGGCAAATGCTTTGGAAGACGAGAAAGGTCTGAAATGAACCACATTATTTTCATTGGCAAAAAAATTAAATTATAAATAACACAAGATGGGATAGGAATGAGTTGGAGCTCTGTATTCTCTGCTAGGAACTGATGTTATTTTAACTTTGATATACACATGCCTCTCCTTAGTGTGCAGGAAGGCCCTTTCATTCTGTGAAGGGAGCAATCCAAATTCCTGAAGGGGGTTCTGCATTCCATTTGGCTCCCTCCATTGAAATGAATTAGAAAGTTATTGAAAATAGTGAAGCTCTGTGTGCACACTGGAGTTGCGGTGCTTGCTGAACTAAAGAAATAATTTAGAAGAAGATTATAAATGGTTTCAACTAGATTACTTATTTTCATGTCCTAGGTTCACAATCAAAGTAATTGAGTGCTGTTATGGAGGGCAGCTGGATTTGAAACTACTGAGGTAATTAACTGTTTTCTATCATGAAATATTCTCTCATATTTTGTTCCTGGAAGCAAAATGTTTAATTGACTTCCTAACAGAACAAACGCCGATATGTGTCATTTGAAGATTCTGAACATAAATGAGTCACTTGTGCCTTGGCATATCCCAAAGTCACATGTAACATGGTAACACATTTATGACGTGGACTTTTTGTGATGGACCAATGGTCTGATTCAGTAAAAAGCTGCTTCATATCTTGTGCATGCATGAGACTTATCCAGACCTGATCCAGATCTATATATCTCAGTATTTATTAAGCTCACTGTGCTTAATAGCTACATCTTATCTTTTCACACATTCCTCTTTGGGGGCTTGGGGTATTCAAAGGCACACGTAAATTTGCATCTGCAAAATGGAGGATGTACATGCCCATATTTACTTTTCACTGATTCCTTGAATACGAATAAATACTTATATTTCTGGTGGTTTATAATTGTATTTTAAAGTAAAAAAAGGTTATTTTGACTATAACATTCAATTTAAGATAGCTCTCCTTTACTTTTTTATTTTCACACTAACAACATTAAACAGTGACACACAGGAGACTTAAGGCTGGAATTAGAAGTGATATCAATCACAGGTGGCAACTGTTGAGTTTTTTCATCAGTCCCTACACTCTGTCTGTCTATTTAATTTGTATACTGCTCTTCCTCTAAAGAAATTAGGATGCAAACATGGTTCTCCTTTCCTCAGTTATTGTTTTTGTTCACAAAGACCATGTGAAGTAGGTTAGGCTAAGGGAGAATGACCAGTCCCAGGTCATCAAGTGAGTTTCCTCACAAAGTCTCTCCAGTCCTAGTCCAATGGTCTAGTCCAACCATGACACCACACCATTAAAACTAATTTAGGGCAAAAACTTGACAAGTTTATTGCAAGGTAAAAGAACAGGGTATAGAAGAGAACAATAGACTTAAGTTTGATTCTTATAGGTAGGTGTAAGAATAGTTAATGATGGGCCCAAAAATTCCAGGTATAATCTAGGGGAGGGGGAAAGAAGTTTGCAAGATGTTCCCACTACTTGACCAGGATGCTTGAAAAAAGGGTGCTCCCCACCGTTGTCAGTCCCCCTCTTCTAGTGCAACAAATTCATTGTGAAGTGGTAAAGGAAGTAATGCCAGCGCCCTCTCTCCCTCATCCTCCAGCTGGAAGCTGCAACAACTAACGCTCCTTCCTTTCATGATTCCCTGGGCATCTTGAAGCTCAATGCAGCAATCTGCACATGCTCAATATGTCTTCCCAAGATGTTGCAGGAGTGTCTATTGAGCACACATGGTTTGTCATGCTGTTTAAAAGTACTGGGGGAACAAGGCTGAAAGTAATTTAAATTGCTTTCTGGAACTATGTCTTTAAGAAGTTCAAAGCATATCATGGCAGGCATCAGTTGGTCTGGGGTTTTTTGTTTTTTGTTTTTTGCAGTATTTCATCCTCACCAATACACCCTTTGAAGAAGAAAAAGAGTTGGTAGATACAGGAGGGTGAACTGACAATGCCCAATGGAATGGGAAGCACTGCCACTCTTCCAATGGTGGCAGACAGTGACAGGAAAACAAAGATTGTTTCCACATGGAGTTTTTGCTCTGTGTTCCTCTCCAAACTGCAGCAGTTTATTTATTTATATATTTATTTATTTATACTTTCAACTTGCTATACCGCCCTAACCCCGAAGGGTCTCTGGGCGGTTTACATATATAGTGGTTCTAATAACCCTTAATCCCTAACTTGGGCCACATGATAGGGGTGGGGCAGCCTACCAGCACCCCAGTGGAGGGCCTTGTTGTTGCTCTGGCGTGGCTTTTTTCTTTCTAGGCGATCTCTTGGCATTTTTGCAGGACGACTGTTTGTTGGTGAGACCGCGCAGGTGCATGACCCCCGCCCACTTCTTGGCCTCAGCTCTGTCCGATTCAGGCTCCGCCGCACCCGGCGTTGCGCGTCATCGGATGCCTCCCGGCCTCCGCCTTCATCGTTGACAGCTGCACAATGGTCTGTTAGCCACCAGGGGTCACTCTGTCGCCGCTGCAGCCACTGCAGCCGCCATCCGCCTCCACCGCCAGATGCTCCGTCGCCACCGATGTTTTTACCGCCGTCTGTGCCATCTCCACACACCTCGTCAGAGGAGGAGGGTGCCCCCTACCCATCTCAGGGTAGGTACCCATTCGTCTACTCGCTTTGGTTGTTATCTGCTTTCGACCCGCTGGGTGGGCGGAAGCTGGGACTAGGGCCAGGCGCTCACCCCGGCCGCGGTGGTTCTCGAACAGCCACAATGGTTGTTCATAGTTCTTAAAGCAGGCGTCTTACCGTCTGCCCCACCACTCCCAATTCTGTTTTGAGCTTCTGTATGATACCATTACACAGCTGTCCACATTCCAGATTTTACCCATCTCCCCTGCATGTTTTCCCAAAACCTGCTTTGGTATAATCTAGCACTGAAGGAGGGGGATTGGGGACATGAAGCAATACTACAGGAAGCACTCTGTGTAGAAGCTCCATTGTTGTTTCAAATGCCTCTGCATTCACAGCTAGGGATGCTCAAACACCCTTCTGTTCAGTTTCTGTCCTGTTTGCCAGTTGCAAACACAGATATGATTGTTCTGTGAACAGTTCGATTATTTGTCGATCTGTTTGTGGGTGACTGATAGATTGTTTCCACTGTATTCCTTACTTTTCATGCACGTGGGTACTCTAATAGCCCAATGGAGGTCTACTGCCTCCCCATCTGCACTGTCTAACTCAGAGGTTTCAAACTCATTTGTTATGAGGGCCGGATCTGACATAAATGTCGCTTTGTCAGGTTGGGCCATGTGTGCCATAAAATGTAACCAAGGTACTGGAGATGTAAACTTTATAAAGATATGCAGAGGGGTGGAGATATCAGCATTGGTGTGATATACAGAGGCATGGAGATATCAGCATTGGTGATGAGACAGGAAACCTAGGTCTCAATTTGGTACAGGAAGATTCAGTCCAGGAATATGCAAAGAATAAATGGAAATAAGTCTGAAGAAGTGAGCAGTGACTCACAAAAACACATACCCTACCGCTGTGAGATTACAAATGTATTGCTACTAGCACTTTATTATATTATGGTTTTAGCATTGTTTAATTGTTACATGTTGTTCTTAATTCTATTTCATGTGTATTGTAAAAATTCTTCATGTTTTATGTAAGCAACCCTGAGCCGGCTTTAGCCAGGAGGGTGGGATAGAAGTCTAATAAATCAAATCAATTTTGTTAGTCTTTAAAGGTGCTACTGGACTTTTACTCTTTCTACTACTATTAGAAACCACAACATTCAAAAAACAGTGGGGGGACATTTTAACCTTCCTGGAATCCAGGCCATTCAGTTGCTGACCTAAGAATAGCAGTTCTTTTACAAAGGAATTTCAAAGGGAGATTAGAGAGACTGCTGAATTGCAACTGATCATGAAGCTCAAGACAATACAAACTACTGGACTGAATTGAGACCTAGGTTTCTTCTCACATTAGCTAGCAATGCCTGTTATTGTCATTTGGCATCTGAAATCACTTCACTCTCCAAGATATAAGGACAGATGGACTCACGTTACAGCTGTATCTGAAGAAGTGAGCAGTGATTCATGAAAGCTGATGCCCTGCCACAAATTTTGTTAGTCATTAAGGTGCTGCTGTATTCTTGCTCCCTTTCATTAATAAGAAATGCAAACTGTGCTGTTAGGTTTCTCCCCCCATCTGTTAGAAATGGAAAGGGGGATCTCTCCAAGTGCCACAGGACTCCCCCCTCGGCATGCATTCTCTGGCTCTTTTTCTCCCCCCCTCTGAAGAAGTGTGCTTGCCCACAAAAGCTTTTATCTGGAATAAAACATTTTTTGTCTTAAACACAGGAGTCTCTCTCTCTCTCTCTCTCTCTCTCTCTCTCTCTCTCTCTCTCTCTCTCTTGCTGGTCTTATTAAAAGTCCCATGGGATGCCATTTCCCCCCTCTGTCTGTCTCTTTCCCTCCCTCACCTTCCCCAGAGGAGAAGGAGGGGGGAGGACCCCTCAGCCAATCGAGGGAAGGCTTTCTTTCTCTCCTCTGAAGCAGGAAATAGGAGAGACTGGGGAAAGGAGCTGCAATGTTAGAAACAGGAAGCAGCACAGAGCCAGTTGCTTTCAGGACAGATTGCAGCCTTGCAAGGGCCTGATCTGGCCCATGGTCTGGATGTTTGACACCCCTAGTCTAACTGTTCCACTTCACTCACAAATCATATAAATCAGTCATCAGTGAATTTTGTTTCAATACAACCCTACCTTTCAGTCCAAAAACGGTTACACTCATTTCGTTACATTTAAATTTAAAGGAGGCATGGTATAGCTTGATCTCATCGTATCATGGAAGCTAAGCAGAGTCAGTACCTGGATGGGATACCACCAAGAAAGATTCTGCAGAGGAAGGCAATGGCAAAACCATCTCTGCTTCTCACTTGCTTTGAAAGTCCCTTGCTGGGGTTGTCATAACTTGGCTGTGACCTGACACATGAAAATTTAGCAAGGAAAAAAAGTTGCTATTTTCAGTATAGGTCAGACTCACAGACAGTGACATTGTAGGATGTATTCCTTGTCATTCAGTGTATCTTTCTATTTCTCACATCTCATCTGTCACATTTCCCTCAGACTCTGAGAGTTTTCAGCAGCCAGGAGTTAAAGCAAGAGCATTAAGTGTATTGACTCAACCTGTGTCACTGAATCCTGTTAGCATGCAGTGACAATATCCTAATGGCAGTTTGGAAGCCAGAACACAGCAAGTAGCCAAGTGCTAAATGTGCCTAAAATGGAGCTCCCCTAAGTCAAAAGATGAGAGCTAGTTACACCCAGGTGTGCGTGTGTTCACATATTATAGTTATAGCCATATAAACATGGTAAGAGATAGCCATCAGAAGACACCTGTTCTTTTTGCAAGAGGAAATTACCATGTGAAAGGGAAAAGGTCAGAAACTAGTGCAACTGTTTTTCTCTGTTTAATCAGCAGGTCAGAAAATGTCCACTTGCATTAGCTGAAGTACACAAGCGCTCTAAAGTTACATGCATATTCTTCATTTATACCACACATTTCTTCCCAATGGGGACCCAAAGCGTCTCTCAACATTTCCCTTTTTTTTCCATTTTCCTCTCATGACAAACCTGTGAGGAAGGTTAGGATGACAGTCTGTGACTAGCCCAAGATTACTCAGCAAGCTTCCACAGCAGAGTGAGAATATGTGTATTTGTGTATGTAGATACATACACGTGTGCGCATGCATGTGTGTGTGACATTATGGGATGAGTTAGCATATAATTGATGCTACTTAATTCTTCATGATTATTTATTACTGATTTATTTACAAAATTTATAGCCTGCCTTTCTGTCCTCATCAAGGCCACCAAGGTGGTCATCAGATTAAAAACATACATAATAAAAACACATTTCCAGAAACATTAAAACCAAACAAAAACATGTCATCAAAACAATTAAAACCAGGCTAAAATACACATACAAAAACATTTAAAAAACAATTAAAGCACAGGACAGGAAGAAGCACTACCAGTGGATTTTAGCTACCTATACGATACCTTATAGAACATTCAGTGTTTCCTAAGCAACTGAAATGTAAATAAATATGAGCTTTACAATGAGGTAAATCTCATTCTGGGTAATTTGTTTTTTTAATGAACAGATTCCAATTACCATTTCCCCACTATTACCTCCCATGAAATTATGTTTTTAAATGCTGGATGCAGTCATATTGCACTACAGTCCAGAAGAACAGTGGATGGATCTTGATCATATAGGATGCTATCCTGCATATGAGAACCTGCATGTTCTGATTACTGGAGTTCGCTGAGTAGATCCGCAGCTGTTGATTCCATGGATCTTGCAATAATTCTTGCATTTTCATTCAGCTGCTTGCTAAAAGTCTATATGGCAAAAAATTGTGTCCTCATTTGTTGTGTAAAATTGGAAAGTGTGTTTTCAAACAATAGAATAGAAACGAATGTCAACTGTAGATGCAAAATGTTTACATAGACAGACAGATGTTAAAATCACAACAATTCAATAAGTGTAAAAGGTGAATTCAAGAAGAAAATAGATAGTATAAAGCAGAAAAGATGTTGAAAACTGTTGCATAAATTAGACCCAAAGCCATACTCTTAAAGTCACTGGAAATGAAAAGCCATCTAGTCCAAATCCTGGTGCAAGGGCAAACCATCAACCCACCGAAGTTCAACCTGTCTGATTGCAGACCACACCATACAACAAGCAGAGCTCAAATTGCTTGCTTTTGACACTTTAACAAACCGAAAAACACAAAGCATGTAAGAATCTGGTATAGATAACATTGCATAATATTCCAAATGCTTCTCAGAGAGACTGCTGCTTTGCTGGGCTGCGCAGGGGTTCTGCAAGCACAGTGTCGGATTTGTAAAGGAGACTAATTATTTCGCGATATATGCACAGCAATAAATTTGCCTAATGATGTTCCTGATTCCAATGAGATAATTAAAATGTGTATCTATATGACCCCCAGCTTCTGTCAGTTTCCTAGAGCTGGTGGGCTGACAGTATTCCCTGTTTGTTTAGGCACAAGGAGTGAGTGTTCCGTAACAATAAAATAAGCATTTTGAAGGAGAAGTTTGGCTTTTAAATGTGAAGAAGCTGCAATGCTGGTG
>NW_015163650.1:341129-405089 GCF_001447785.1 Gekko japonicus | reverse complement strand
TGTGTGGGTTTTTCTTCCCCATCGGCACTGTGGGGTTTTTTTTTCTTTCTCCCCCTAGTGCGAAGCGTAAACCTTCTCCAGCATCAGGCAAATCTAAGCTGTTTCTTTCAACACAGAGAAAATTAATTAGAAAGGAAAGGAAGCCAGCACGCTTATCGTTTGATCAGGTCGTTGACACAAGTGGTTCACACTTTTCTTTACAAAAAAGTCCAGGGCTTTTCATGTACACCTGCTCTGAAGGCCTCATCAATTCGATCTGAGTGGAGTCAGTAAAGTTCCTCTAAGCTCGTCCACTAAAGAGGTGTCAATTGTGATGGAAGAAGGGGGGGGGAGAGAAAAAGAGAGAGAAAAGAAAAGCCCTTAATCTTTATCTGCCTGTTTGTTTTTGCACTGTTGTCTGTAATGAAACAAAGGGGATTTTAATCTTGTCAAACAAAAGCCTCTTGGTACCCAGAGGGATCTCATTTACTGTGCTCCAAGTCTTCTCGGTTCAGGTTGCAACATCTTCCCCTCTTTGCTGATCCACCAGGTTGCCTTTCTTACCTGGGGCTTAAAATTGCGAGGTGTGAAGTTCTTCTTTTGTTTTGACAGGTGCTCTTTGCTAAACATCCAACTAGCATCGGTGGTGCTAATACATGGGGGGGGGGCAACTTTGGGTATGCTAATGACCACAGTTAGTGAACCTCTGACTTTAATGAGTTTTATTAGCTTGCTTCAGTTTTAGGTCTTATGATAAAGTGGGGAAAACAAATTGTGCTGATAGGAAGAGAGTGTGAAACTTGTAAGAGCCACAGGAACATCTTTCTTTTCCTATGAAACTGGAGTTACTTCATAGGGAATGACGGGAGTGGGTGGATTTGGAGTAACAGGTGGATCAGAAGCTTTTGTGATTGTAGTGCTTGGCTATTATGAATACAAATGCAAGACAAATATGTGGAAAACAGAGACTGTAAATTAATTGTTGAGCGTAGCTATTTGGATGCCCAGGTTTGTTTTTAATAGCTCACAACTTTTACTTTATAATAACAGAGCAAACAGAAATTGAGGAAGCAGTTTGAAATGTAAATCTGAGGAACATAACAAAAATATGATGATGTCTTTGGATCTCTGGGCCCAGGATACAGTTCAGTCTCCTGAATCTGTACAGAAATTAAGATAATAAGCTTATCTCATGAGGCCAATGACTCAAAAACTCAATGAGTCAGAAATGACAAATTAGTGACTCAGAAACTCTCCCAATGCAGAAGGAAATTCAAGATTACACTGATCTGAACGCAAGTCCCATTGCATAAAGTAGGATGTGATTCCAAGTAAACATCCATAGGATCCAGTTGCATGTGCAGGCCCAAAGCAGTTCATTTTCTCTACCTGATATCTTTGCACAATACATTGATTTCTTCCACACCCCATACACAGGCTTGAAGTCTGGCAATATTGTTGTGGTTGTGCAGCAACCTCAAAATGGTCACTGAGATCTCAGGGGGGCTTTATTTTATTTTTTTTAATCTACAGCCCCTGCTGCTGTTATTTAGGAGGAGTTAACCCCCTTTAAATTTTTTTAGAGTTCAGATTTTTCTGCAAACCTGGGGCTTTTCTCAGATTTGTAGAAAAATCTGTCTTGGATGGAGTGACATACATTCAACTCACTCAAGTTTGTGCTACCAGAATTATTGGTGGACTTTAATTGGCTAAACCGGAGGTCTGTCTTATACAATAATAATAAACAAATACATAAGTATTTAGGAAACAACATCTGGCCTTATACTGCATATGTATTTAACATCTTATGTTAAAAAAATTTTTTTGAATGTATGTCAAATTTGTAATTGGAATTGTGACCACTGAGGAAGGCCCTTTGAGGGGCCGAAACGCGTTTGGTTTAGTTGCACAGCACTAACCCATCTATGTATGAATGTTGAGAAGTTTTTTTAATGTTTGAATGGTATATTTTTAATGAGTCTAAGTTTTAAAATGTGTACACCTGAATAAATTTTGTATTTTCATAATATTTAGTGTCAGCTTAACCCTTGTGGATCCAGAGCAGTGAGCGGCGAAAATGGTGTCCGGATACATCGGTGGCGAAACCAGACGGCAGTGGAGAAGGCGGAGCCAGGACGACGCACGAGCATGGCAGCGCAGGCGGGGCAGAGGCGCGAGGACAGAGCCATGGTCGCGGCGAGGCGCCGAGCATGCCGCGCGGCAGAACGGCCCACCAATTCACCGCTGAAAGATCGCCAGAAAAGGAGCCAGAAGCCGAAGCTGAAAACGACGGAGCCGACCCGAGAAAAGAAACCCCCCTCCACTGGGTGCCAGTAGGGATGTCCCCACCCCTAAGAATTGTGGCCATAGGTTAGGGATAATGAATAACTGTAGCTGCTCAGAGACCCCTTCGGGGGATAGAGTGGGGTAGCAAGTCGAAGAAATAAATATAAATAAATAAATAGCAACTTTTGGGTTGAGTTTTCTTTTTTCCCCCTTTTCTCCTTCCCCCTTCCCTTCCTTTTTGTTCATGATCCCAGTCTTTGATTTAAGGATCTAAATCTCAGGCCATGCCAAGAATTAGATACAAGGTGGGCCATGCAAGGACTTGCAGGAGGCATCACATTTCATGCTGTATCCCATCTCTCACTTTTTCTCTTTCCCTTCCCATAGCCTTCTCTCTTTTCCTACTCCTTTCCCACCCACCAGCCACTGCCATTCTATTTTTCTCTTCCCCTGGCAGCCTCCCCCTGAGAAAAGACTGACTGAGTGGCTAGGCTGAGTTACATGGCAGTCACTGGTGCCGAGCCAGGCTGAGTTACACAATGGTCACTGGCACCAGACTGAACTAATTGACACAATGTTTGCCAGGCTGGGCCCAATTGTGTGGTGGCCATCACCAAGCTGGGCCCAGTTATGTTAGGAGTTAGTGTCAGGTGATTACCACCAGGCCTGTCCCCAGCAACTTTTTCTCCATCAGGGGATATGACAAAGAAAGAAGATGGGACTTTTTCTGGGACTGTTTTGGTCTTCAAGTCCAACCTGGGATCCCCCGCACCATGGCCTTGTTCATGGAAACCAAGGCTTGGAATTCTCAGCAATATTGTTATGGTGCTAGGTCGATATACGGGTCCCCCCATGTCGCTGCAGCACGACCCACAAGTGGCCCCATCCGCATGTGAGCCAGGACGGTCCTGTTCATGCTGAAGCCCAAAATAGACACTGAACTGGACCGTTTAGTGGCCCAAGGGGTCCTGGAACCGGTCTTCCATGCTGGGTGGTAGACCCCCATTGTCACCCCTGTGAAGCCAAATGGGGACATCCGCATCTGCGCAGACTACAACTGTACCTTGAATAAGGCTATCCAGGAGCACGCATACCTGGGCCCAGTCATGAGCCATGTCCTAGCTACCCTGGCCGGGGCTAAGATCTTCAGCAAACTTGATCTTGCCCAGGCTCACCAGCAACTTCCGGTTGACAGGGCTACTGCCGAGGCCCAAACAATTGTGACTCGTAGGGGGGCTTTTCTTGTGAAGCAACTACAGTTTGGGGTTTGTGTAGCTCCGGGATTGTTTCAAAACCTAAGGGACTCCCTCTTAAAAGGGATCCAGTGTGTCACACCATTCTTTGATGATGTGATGATCGCCATAGCCATGCCAGAAACGTTTACCACCCATCTACACACCATCCTCTGCCGTTTCTAGGATGCCAGTTTGAAGGTGAAGTGGGAGAAGCATCTCCTGGGAGTCCCTTCCATTGATTTCCTGGGTTTCACAATCGACATGGACGGCCTGCATCCGGTTAGGGACAAAATAAAGGCAATTGTAGAGGGGCCCCCTCCCAAAACAAAGGCAGAACTCCAGGTGTTTTTAGGGCTCTTGAACTTCTAACATGCCTTCCTCCTGCACAAGGCGGCGGTAGCAGAACCTTTGCACTGCCTCCTAGAAAAGCATGCCCCATGGTCTTGGGGGCCCCGCCAGGCCGCTGCTTTCAAGGGGGTCAAAGCGCTGTTAATATCCAACCAGGTCCTAGCCTATTTTGACGAATCACTGCTGGTGGTGCTGGCCTGCAACGCTTCCCCCTATGGCATGGGTGCCATGCTGGCCAACCAGTTCCTGGATGGGTGGGAGGTGCCCGTTGCATACTACTCACAGACGCTGTCTGAAGTGGAACAGAACTACACCCAGATAGACCGCAAGGGCCTGGTGATCGTGGTGGGCATTAAAACGTTCCAGTATTTCATCTATGGCCGGCCCTTCACCATCGCCATGGACCACCGCCCCCTGCTGGGTCTCCTCACCACGGACTGGCGGATGCCTCAGGTCCTCTCCCTGCGGGTCCTCTGGTGGTCCATATTCCAGGCGGGGTACAACTATACCCTTGTGCACCGTCCTGGGAAGGCTATGGGTCATGCTGATGCCCTTACCCGCCTACCCCTGCTGTCCGTCGATGCAGACCTGGCCCCTGCGCACCACGTCTTCCAGGTGGAGGACTTCCCTGATGCCCCCCTCCATGCTGGGGACATCGCCCGCCACTCGGCCAGGGACCCTGTGATCTCCTGGGTTCTGGGCTGAGTGTTGAGAGGGTGGCCTATGGCTGCATTGGGCCCGGACTTTACTGCTTTTGTGGCTTGCCGGGACAAGCTGTACACCCACAAAGGCTGCCTACTGTGGGGGGATTGGGTGGTAGTCCCCAGTGCCCTCCGGCAATGAGTCCCGATGGCCATTCATGAGGCACATCCCGGAATCATCTGCATGAAGGCCCTGGCTAGGAGCTATGTGTGGTGGCCGGGAATTGATGCAGAGGTATTTTTTTAAAATTTATTAGTATTTTTACCCCGCCCTCCCCACGAGCAGGCTCAGGGTGGCTTACAAGAGAGCAACAATGCCCACACATAAAACAAGATTAAAACAGCTTAAAACAAAAATATAATCATTGAATCACAAAAGTAAAGTGCTCTATAAAGAACAAGATGGTCTTCCAATGGTAGGTGCCAGATCTTTCATTGGAGGTAGATAATGTCCTGTAGCTGGTACGCGGCCAGTCCAGTGGTACCAACCCAGCATGGTAACATGGCAGATCTTCAAGGGCCGTCTTCTTACCCAGTTGTTACCCATGCCATTGGTGGTGGTGGTAGTGGTGACTCCTACATAAACACCTGGCGGAAGAGCTTCGTCTTGCAGGCCCTGTGGAACTGTATGAGGTCTCGCAGGGCCCTGATCTTCTCCAAGAGCGCATTCCACCAGGTAGGAGCCGCCACTGAAAAGGACCTGGCCCTAGTTGTGGCAAGCCTTGCCTCCCAGGGGCCTGGAATCACCAGGCGATGTTGAGTCCCCAACCAAAGTGCTCTTGAGGGTATGTATGGGGAAAGGCGGTCCCTCAGGTATGTTGGACCCTGGAGTGGGTGAAGCGCTGTCAAACATGCCTAGCTGCTCGGCCGAACCCACCGAGCGCACCGACTCAAGCCTGGGAGTCTACCCAGAAACTGTGGTCGAGATTTTGCTGGACCATTTCACTTGCTGTTCTTGGTCATGGTGGATTCTTACTCAAAGTGGCTGGAGATTAGTCCAGTCTCTGCCACCTCTGCCTGGGCGATGATCTGGGCACTCCGCAAGATCTTCACAACTCATGGCTTGCCTGACACCATTGTCTTGCACAATGGGACAGCCTTTACAGCGGAGGAATTCCAGGAGTTCCTGCGCAGCAACCTGATCCACCATGTGAAATCCGCTCCATTCCACCCGGTCATCAATGACCAGGCAGAGCAAATGGTGTGCACCGCCAAGGAAGCCCTTAGCCGCCTAACGGAAGGAGACTGGGAATTCCACCTGGCCCACTTCTTAATGGCACAATGGACTACTCCTAATCCAGGTACTGGCCGCCGCCTGGCTGAACTCCTGATGGGCCAGCGGCCCACGAACTTTCTGGACCAACTTCACCCAGACAGGTTGCCGGAGTCGCATGACCTGTCAGAAAAGAGGGAAGCACCCTGGGGTTTTTCCCCAGAGGACCCCGTCTTCATTCAGAACTACGGCAAGGGCTCCACATGGCTAGCTGGCCAAGTCATCCATTCGATGGGCCCAGTGTCCTATGAGGTCTCCATGAAAAACGGCCAATTCCTGTGGAGGCACGTAGATCAACTGAGATGGTGCTTGCTCTCGGTGGGGGAGAACGTTACAGCTCCCAGTGTCAAGGACGAGGAATGACCAGCCAGCCCCGACCACGTGACCAGGAACAAGGAGTTCCCGGAGCAAGCTCCTGGCCCCACAACCCAACAAGGACATCGAGTGCCTACTCCTGTCTCGGGTCCGGAAAAGGCACCTCCACCCCCACAGCCTAGCATCCAGGATAATCCATCCGACAGGGTTTCTGATGCCCCAGTTCCCATTCCAAGGCAGTGCTTGCGGGAACGCCACCCCCCGGCTTATCTTAAGGACTTTGTCACATAGGGTAGGGTCTAGCGACGGGGGGGAGGGGTGTTATGTCCACTGACTGTGACTAGGTGCCAGTGGTATGTGACCAGAGCTTGGCTCCAAAAGAACAATGGGGACTAGGATCCTGACACTCCGAGTCTGCACCTATAGGAACTGGGGCGGGAAGTTCAAACCCGCCAATGGGACCTGTGGGTGGCACCCGGGGACTGTATATAGTTTGTTTTTCGACCGTTTGTTTGTTGTTGTGTTGTGTGCCAGTAAAGTATGAGCTGCTAATCACTCAGCGTCTGTCTTCACTACACATTGAACCCAGTACACAATAAAGAGCGTCTGAAGAACTATGGACAGAGGTTCGTGACATTGTACAGGAGGTAGCAATCAGCACACTTCTAAAGAGAAGAAGAAGAAGAGATTGGATTTATACCCCACCCTTCACTTGGAGTCTCAGAGTGGCTTACAAACTCCTTTCCCTTCCCCTCCCCACAACAGACACCCTGTGAGGTAGGTGGGGCTGAGAGAACTCTGACACAAACTGCTCTTTCAGGAACAGCTGTGCCAGAGCTTGCGACTGACCCAAGGTCACGTCAGCAGGTGCAAGTCGAGGAGTGGGGAATCAAACCCGGTTCTCCCAGATTAGAGTCCGCACACTTAACCACTACACCAAACTATGCTAAATTGGTTTAGCATAGGAAATGAAATGCAAGAAAGCAAAGTGGCTGTCTGATGCAGTTTTACAAATAACAGAGGAGAGAAGGAAAGTGAAAGGCAAAAGTGAAAAGGAAAGATTTACCCAAATGAATGCATATTTCAAGAGAACAGCAAGGAGAGAAGAATGCAAAGTGATAGAGGAAAACAATAGAATGGGAAGGACTAGAGATCTCTTCAAGAAAATTGGAGCAATCAAGGGAACGTTTCATGCAAAGCTGGCCATGATAAAGGACAAAGCCAGCAGGGACCTAACAGAAGCAGAAGAGATTAGGAAGAGATGGCAAGAATACACAGAAGAACTATACAAGAAGGATCTCAATGTCCTTGACAACCACAATGGTGTGATCACTGACCTCGAGCCAGACATCCTGGCATGCGAAGTCAAATGGCCCTTGGAAAGCATTACTAACAACAAAGCTAGCGGAGGTGATGGTATTTTGGAAAACACAACAGTGGCCACAGGATTGGAAAAGGTCAGTATACTTTCCAATCCCAAAGAAGGGCAATGCCAAGGAATGTTCAAACTATCACACAATTGCACTCATTTCACATGCTAGCAAGGTCATGCTAAGGATCCTACAACCTAAGCTTCAGCAGTACGTGGATAGAGAACTGCCAGAAGTATAAGCTGGGTTTTGAAGAGGTAGGGAAACTAGAGATCAAATTGCCAACATTCACTGGATTATGGAGAAAGCAAGAGAGTACCAGAAAAATATCTACTTTTGCTTCATTGACTACGCTAAAGCCTTTGATTGTGTGGATCACAACAAACTATGGCAAGTCCTTAAAGAGATGGGAGTACTAGACCACCTCACATGTCTCCTGAGAAACCTGTATAAGGGTCAAGAAGCGACAGTTAGAACAGGATATGGAACAACTGATTGGTTTAGCATAGGAAAAGGAGTACGACAAGGATGTACATTGTCCCCTTTCTTATATAATTACTATGCAGATTACATCATGTGAAATGCTAGCCGAAATTAAGATTGCTGGAAAAACATCAACAACCTCAGACGATACCACTCTAATGGCAGAAAGTGAAGAGGACCTCAAGAGCCTCTTGCTGAGGGTAAAAGAGGAGAGTGCAAAGGTTGGCTTGAAACTCAACATAAAAAAACCTAAGATCATGGCATCTGGCCCCATCACTCCTTGGCAAATAGAAGGAGAAGTCGTGGAAGCAGTGACTGTCTTCAAATTCCTGGGATCCAGGATCACTGCAGATGGTGACTGCAGCCATGAAATTAAAAGACGCCTGCTCCTTGGGAGGAAAGCTATGGCAAACCTAGAAAGCGTAATAAAAAGTAAAGACATCACCTTGTCAACAAAGTCCATATTTTCAAAGCAGTGGTATTCCCAGTAGTAATGCATGGCTGCAAGTGTTGGACCATAAGGAAGGCCAAGCACCGAAGAATAGATGCTTTCAAATTATGGTCCTGGAGAAGACTCTTGAGAGTCCCTTGGACTGCAAGGAGATCGAATCAGTCAGTCCTAAAGGAAATCAACACTGACTGTTCCCTGGAAGGCCAGATACTGAAGCTCAAATACTTTGGCCGCCAAATGAGAAGGGTGCACTCACTGGAGAAGACCCCGATGCTGGGAAAGATTGAAGGGCAAAGAAGAAGGGGACGGCAAAGGATGTGTTAGACAGTGTTATCAATGCAGCGAACGTGAAGTTGAGCAAACTCTGGATGATGATGGAAAACAGGAGGGCCTGGCGTGATGTGGTCTGTGGTGGAACGGGGACCCGCCCTCAGCCCTGAGAGACTGAATAGCCGTTCTCCGGCCTGCAAGCCTCTGTTTTCGCCTGCCCACCCTGCCTGGTGGGGCTATTTCCCTTCTTCATTCGCTGCCACCACTCAGTGGATTCAGATCACCTTCCTAGAGGGACAGTGAGACCCCTCTGGCTGATTCCCCCATCTTGGGAAGTGGGTACTGCAATCTTTGGATGCCCCCTGGAGAGTTGGCAACCCTTCTGATTTGGGCCCGTTAGGGTTCCCTGGCCTCGCTTTGCCTCTGGTAATGTACTGAGTGGGGAGGACTAAGTGGTCAAGGCACTTCCAGGTCTTATAACTCAATAAGGTTTATTTGAACTATATACAAGATAGGCACAAAAATTAACACAGGCACTTCAACACAACCGGGCACAGAAAATAAACAGGATTAAACCTCAATTCACCTGTCCCTACACACACCCTCTCTACCTCTGTAGGTTGTGGCCTCAGGGTGGGATTTGCTTTTCCCCTCCTTGTTGTGGAGAGAAACTTCAGCCCTCCTCAGGACTGGTCACCAGTACTGCTACTCTCCTTGGCTCTCCACCATGATTTTTAGTGGCCTGGATTGCCCACAGAGTGTGGAGTAGCAGGAGTCCCACCTGTACACTCCCTTGAACCTTCCATCCAAGCTGAGCCAAAGGCCAAGACTAGGCTGAGACTAAAGCCTCACTGGAGGGCAGAAGCCTTTATCTGGCTGGCTCCGCCCCTTGGGTGGGTCCCTACTTCCCCCCATTTTCCCCCTAAATCTGCTGGGAAATGTAGGCCGGGTGGTATGGCAGCCCCATTGTTCCCTATGGAGCACCTCCCCCCTCCAGAGGACTACCAGACTGGCAGCCATTTTAAGGTACTGCTGGCTCTGCCTGGCAGCCATTTCATTACATGGTCCGTGGGGTCAGAAGGACTCGGACTCAACTGTGTGACTGAACAATAATAACAACAACAAATGCTGGAGGAGCAGTGGTTCAAAGTGGCTGTGTAAGTGACTGAGACCTTTTATTTTTGTATTTTTTATTTTTTGACATCACGTCCCACCAGTTTCACCAGTGTCCCCTTACTGAAAATTTTCTGGCTATGGGCCTGCCTAAGTGCGCATTTGGCACTATTTTATCCTTTGCTTTGTGGTTTTATGATTTACTGGCTGGATATGCTGGAGTGGATCGAACCATGCAGTGGCCTCTATGCATTCCTAAGAGGGAGTGGCAAATGTTACCGCTTCCTCCCTCTTACTCCAGTCCACTTAGCTCCCTGAAATTTAGTTCCAGGGTGGTTATCAGACCTTCAGGAAGAATATAGAGGTCTGCATTGGAAGGGGAGAATAAGCAAAAATCATCACCCCCTTTCTAAGAAAACTGAATGTGGTTGCATTCACTCCATTTTGTCATTTTTAATTGGTTAACTTATAAGTCACCTTGAAAAACAATAATTAATTGCTTTCATGGATATCAAGGAGACATAACAATGCTTACAGTTGGCTGGATTATGTCCCATCTTTTTTTAAAAAAAAGTTTTGTGGTTGAATGGGATTTGTACATTGTGTTTGCTGATCAATACCGTGTTTCCCCGAAAATAAGACACTGTCTTATATTTATTTTTTCTCAAGAACACACACTAGGGCTTATACCACAAATGCATAGAAATCCTGCTAGGGCTTACTTTTGGGGTAGGTCTTATTTTCGGGGAAACAGGGTAGTTGTGTCACTTGCAAACCGTATCCAAACTGAGATCCTTGAAACTTATGCACCATGTTCCATACTGCAACCATATTGTGTTGGATCTTATGTTTTCACTCCACTGTTGCTGGCATATTCCTCCAGTGCAAGGCTATCAGAAAGCACTTCACAATGGAGGAATGTGCTGGCACCAGCATAGCAAAAGCAGAGAATAGAACCCACTCTAAACAAGTTTACCATCTTGAGGAAGTACTGTACTGTATTTTCTTCAGCAGCATTTTGACTTCTCAGAACAAGTGATACATCTCAAGCAGAACAACAACTTGACAGTATGTGTATATAGTGGGATACACAAAAGCCTGAAAAGGTGCTGAAGACATCAACTTCTCCTCATCCCCCCCAAAGACCAAATCATACACAATGTAGCAATTTGGAACAAATAATCAGAAAGAGCACCCACAGTGACAACCTGCCAACAGTTTATTTATTTACCGGAAATAGTTATATTCCACCTTTCTGATTGCCAGGAGGTCTCTGAATGGCTCACAAAAAGTGAAATTGAGATACAACGGGTTGGATTTAGAGATCCATCAGAAGTCACTGATGGTCGTAGTTCTTTGCCACATTCCAATGTGGAAGGGCAACCCCTCCCCCACTTCCTGCTTCTTCTGTCAGCAGAGCTGTGTTCTGGAGGACAGGACAATTTCACTTACCTTCCTCAGTTCAGCCTCCTAACATACATGGCTATTAGTGCACTTTGGTCCTGAAACCCTGGAAGTCAGCTTTCCTGTGATCAAAAAGGACTGCACAAAATATCCACAATCTTTGCACCCAGGGGTGACTGGATTCAACCCACTTAATGAATAAGGTTTTTTAATGTTATAAATAATGCTTTTGACCTGGCATTTCAAGGATGTTTGTGAGACTACCTGGCAAACTTTCCTAGATAAAATGTTTCTTAAGTGTACGTTTACAACAGAGAAAGCCCTGTCCCAGTTAGGACCTGCTTTATCTCAAGTAAAGCCAGAGCATGGATTTAAAAAAATAACTTTATTAAATGGGCAGATTTACATAGGGAGTTGCAGTCCTTTCAATATCCCTATCCTGTCCCCAAACAAAACACTTAACAAGATAGGATGGATACAAGCTATGGATCCATTAACAATCATGGTAGAAGACAATTTGGAAATTTGATCTTGCCCCCCCAAATATTCCTCATCAGGATTCTCTAAACTCTCAGTGGTATCCCCCCTCTTTTTCATATTTCAAATGAACCAGCTTTTCTTCCTGTCAACTTTCTTCACTTTCACATCCATATAGTAATAGATAGGGAATACCACAGTATGAATTATCTTGAACTTGACTTCTAGTGACACTTTCTTAAGGAACTTTTCTAGTTCCTTCATGACATTAGATATAGTGAGAAGCTGGCAGCTCATGAGAGGTACTGAAAGAGTAAGGAACAATATGGAAAACCCAACTCTGCCAAATATCCCCCTCCAGAATTCTTCTAGATCTCAGAAACTTGTATAGACTGATTTCTCCATCTGCTTTTCCCCTTTCACTGACTTTCAGCTGGGCTGGTTCCACATAGGGGTGGGGAAACTCACCCCACTTTGAAAGAAATAGTGAGCATGATGGATGCACATGGGGACAATGTCCACACATCCTATTCTCACACCACTCACTGCTGGCACTGTATTCCCATTGCTTTTCTTCTCATTTCCAAAATGCAGACTGGTTAAAGGGTTAAACGGGGGAAATGTTGGGACTTAGTGCTGCCATTTCTAAAGTGGTGTCACACTGTGCCCTCCCACATATTGGATGTGGGCAGAGTTGGAGTCTGTACCTGATATTGTGAGACCTCTGCCCAACCTTCCTGATGAACCCCCCCCCCCATCTGATCCCAAATCTTGCTTAGTTGTTTTGAAGGGCACCCGCTTAAAAGCCTAAGTGTGGTAGGAATCCCTAGGATGAGTCTCAGAAAGCACACCTGGTCTTCCATGACCAAGGCTCATTCTGTCACAGAGGCAGGATGCTGCTGTTATACATAAAGCATTTACATACCCCCAGCTCCAAGGCATACATAATAGAAACAAGGGATATTTGTTTCAAGGAATGCTTCATCAAAACAACATGAACCAAATGGTCAACTCCTATCCAACGATTGCTCAAAGCAGCCTAATGTCCTATCCACTCCATCAAGGGGACAGTTTTACTCTGCCATCTTGGACTTCGGCTGCATGGACTCCCTGTGATGCTTAGCCTCTCACATACCTTGGATCAGGTAATATTACTCAATTGAATGTCATTCCTTCCTTCTCCTTGTCTCATTCCTCATCCCAACCCCATCCACATAGTGAGAGTGTGTGTGTGTGTGTGTGTGTGTGTGTGTGTGTGTGTGTGTGTGTGTGTGTGAGTGAGCATGTGTTTGGGAAGGAAATGGTGGTTTATTGTGGTTCAGTGTGGTTTTTTGTGATCTAAGGTTTGAGTTCATTTATGTGTGATTGATTGCTAGTGAGTAAAGACTTCATTTAGTTTGAATTAGTTGATTCACATTATTTTTGCTCTTTATTTCTGGCACCACAGTAAGGATAGATTTGTCTGTGTAACAGTTTAAGTAGGATCAACTTCTGTGCAGCATTTCAAGGCTAGATGTTACAACAGAAAGATTAGAAGAGCACAGCAGATCTGATAGTTCTGAATAGATTACTGGGCAGGCCGCAGGAGAATTTAAAATCTGGAATACCCAGGTTCAAATCTCCACTCAGGCCATAGAAGCTTGCTGGGTGACCTTGGGCCTGTTACACTCTCTCAGCCTAACCTATCTCACAGGATTTCTGTGAGAATAAAATGGGGGAAGGAGAATGATGTAAGCTACTTTGGGCCCCCATTGAGGAGAAAAGTAGGGTATAAATGAATTAAGTAAATTAATAATAAATGTAACAAAAATAAGCTCCTGGGGTCCCTACTGGGGAGAAGAGATCAGATGTTTATAATCAATATATACTAATTATATTCATACAAATATAAAAGAAGTAGCTTCCTTCATTCCTTTCCTTGTTGTGCTCTATAGGTGGGCTGCTTCCATTGGGATGGGGCCGGAGGCCTATCCCGGGTTGCTCCTTTGTGAGTGACTGGCATTAAAGTTATGGGTGAGCAATTTGGCTACTGCATAAATTAGTTTGCTCTGGAGGCATCTTTCCTGATATAAGACAAAAATGTATGAGCCAGAGGCTAAAAAACTGTTAGCTAGCTTGCACTGGACAACACCCAGGTGCCCTCAGGAGGTCCACCAACAGGGCCAAAACTCCAGGAGCCATCCCACTCTTGCCCCCCGAGCAGCAAGAATGCAGAGCATCACTGCGCCAGACATAAGAACATAAGAGAAGCCATGTTGGATCAAGCCAGTGGCCCATCCAGTCCAACACTCTGTGTCACACATCAGCCACAGTTACTTTTTTCCCACCATAGAGAACAATGGAAGGGATAAAGGCAACCTGTTTGGGGGCCCATAGAATTGCATCCCCTGGTCCAATTTTCTTCAAACTTGGTTAGTATCTTGGGGCGAGGCTCCAGCAGCTACCCTGCGAGTTTGGAGCCTCTCCCTCAAACCCCCTCCCCTCCAGCCCCCAGAATACACCTTATGTTTTCACCATTGAGTTCAATGGCCCATGGGATATAATGGGGCCGAAATTGACATTCGGCTGGCCCTTTTTCAGGCCCGGCGTTCTAGTGGAGCCTGAAAAAGGAAGGGGGGTGGCTCTGCAGGCCATTTTTCAGGCCCGGCACTTGGGCGCGGAGCCTGAAAAAGGTGGGGAGGGCAGCTCAGCAGACACCCCTCCCCCTGTGGTGGTTGTAGCTGCCCTCAAAAGCGGCGGTGGCGGCCATAACTTTTTAAAGAGCCCCTAAGGACACCTGGGAGAGGTGGAATTTGCCCCTATGAGTCCAAGGCCACCACCCCGGGGCTCAGGGAGGCAGGAGAATGTTTTGCCCCGCCCCCATCCCCCCAGGCGTCGCAGCTGCCCCCAAGAACAGCCTCAGCCAGGCAGAGACGGGGAGAGATTTTTCCTGGGGTGCGCGGCTTCGCGCACTTCTGGGAAGGTCTGGGTTGGCCCTGGAGGCCTAGCGGAGGCTGCTGGAACAGCCTCGGCCAGGCAGAGATGGGGGGAGGAAGCTGACTTACCCTCCTGCTTCTTCCTCGTTCTGGAACACAATGAGGCTGGAAGCAGAGGCCAGCCGGAAGAAGGGGGTGGGGCTTCACCATGTGACTGCCCCGCCCCCTGCCTCTCTCCTGGAGCAACGTGCTCCGGTCCGGTCTGATCCGAGGCCTGCTCACTAGTCAATTAATTAATTAATTAATTAATTAGTTAATTAATCAATACTCTTAGACCCTGCCTTTCATCATTCAAGGTGGCTTTCAACAATAGTTTTTTTAATTACCAATTAAAACCAAAATAAAGTGACAATCACCTCCAAGAGCCCCACAATAAAAAATCACAAAGTGAAAACAATTCAATAAAATCATGAAAACAACAACAGGAAAACTATCTTTAAAAAAAATTATTTATGATTTTAACTTCACCATAAACAGGTGTATTTGATACAATATTAAAATTACATCCAGTGAGTCTATCACATTATTTTTTACCTAACCAGGTATATAATATATAAAAATATATATAAGATGTTTTTTAGATGGCACTGGTCACCAGAAAGAATAGCTATAAGTTATACAAATATGTCTAAAAACTGTTGGAAGTGTAAGCACAGTGTAGGAACTTTCTATCATATGTAGTGGAGGTGCCATATAACTCAAAACTATTGGCGCAAAGTGTATTAAATAATTTATGAAATTGTGACCATAGAATTACCATATATACCAGAAGTATTTTTGTTAAATACACTACCAGACAAGGTTTAAAAAATTGATCAATATGTAATAACATATATATTAACAGCAGCGCATATTATGTTTGCGAAATATTGGAAATCGGAAAGAATACCCTCCAAAGAAGATATAATATCTAGATTGTTGGATATAGTTTCCAACTTGCATTATTTAGGCAAGTTAATTGAGAGGGCGGTGGCGGTACAGCTGCAGAGCTTTCTGGATGACGCTTCCATGCTAGATCCTTTCCAGTCCGGCTTTCACCCTGGCCATGGGATGGAGACAGCACTGGTCGCTCTCATGGATGACCTCCGGAGACATCTGGATCAGGGTGGGAAGTCTCTCTTAATATCATTCAATAATTTTATATAGTTATCTTCGATCAGAGTATTATTTCTGTTGGATATCACAATACCTAGATATTTCACTTTTTTAGCTATTTCCGTCATAAAAATCTTTTGTATTTGATGTCTTTCCTTCTGGGTACAGTTTTTAATTATGATGTTCATTTTTTTATACTTAATTTTTAGCCTCACTACTTGGCCATATTCTTGGATTATGTTCATGGTATGGCATTGAGGTAATTGGATCTTCCAGTATAAATACCAAGTAATCCTCAAACGCTTGTAATTTGAATTCTTCTTCTCTGACCGTTAATCCTTTAATCTGTTCACTTTCTCTCACTAAATCACTTAATGTTTCTAGTGCAAATATAAATAGCAGTGGGGATAGTGGGCAACCTTGTCTTGTACCCTTTTGTATCCTGATGTTCGAGGTCATATCTCCATTGACAATTACTTTTGCCCACTATTCAGTGTATATTGCTTTGATACTTGAGTAAAGCTGGGAGCCACAGCCCCATGTAATTAGTTTTTCTAATAAAAATTCCCAGTTTACAGTATCAAACGCTTTTTCAGCATCAAGAAACATTAAGGTCATTTGTTTTTCTGGATGCAATTCATAATATTCTAATACGTTAAGGATGATTCGGACATTATTTTTTATTTGTCTTCTCGGTAAGAATCCTGCCTGATCTTGATGTATGATTTGTACCAATACTCTTTTCAATCTGGAAGCTATAATTGATGTGAATAGTTTATAATCCACATTCAACAGAGATATAGGTCTATAATTTCTTATCTCTTTTTCATCAGAGTTTGGTTTATGAATTAGTGTGATCGAGGCATGGTTCCACGAATCAGGAAGTTTTTGCCTTCTTGTTATATTTTGTAGTAAGTCTTTTAATGGCAATGATATTTGTTCTTCAAAAGTTTGGTATATTTCAGCTGGAAAACCATCTGGGCCCAGTGTTTTATTTCTTTTTTGTTTTTTATTGCTTCTGATATCTCACACGTAAATTTTTCATTCAGTATTTTCTTTTGTTGATCATCACATTTTTTGTATTATGTTTATGCAGAAAATATTTTATACACTGCGTACTTATCATATTTTGTTCATGTATTTTTTAATAAAATTGTTCTGTTATATTTTTTATCTCTTGTAAGTTATATTTTTCTTCTTTTTTCATTTCTTAATGCTTTATCTTTTCCCCCTTTCTTTTCTTAACTTATAGACCAACCAGCAAGAGGGGTTATTTGCATTTTTGAAATAGAGCTTTTTGGCAATTTCTTTTGTTAGTATTTAGTTGAGTTGATGTTGTAGTAGATTTAACTTTAACTTTATTCCTGTGTGATCTAGATTTCCCTTCATTTTATCTTCTTCTTTTTAAATTTGTTTTTCCAAGTTAGTATATTGCGTAGCTTTCTGTTTTTTCTTCCATGCCACTTCGTTGATACACCATCCTCTTAGGAAAGATTTGAATGCGTACCAAACCATATCTATTGGAGTTTCTGGTTGTATATTTATTTTGAAGAATTCTTGAATCTCTACTTTAGTTTTTTTGATAAATTGCTCATCTCGTAGTAAATTTTTATTCATCGACCACCTTTTCTTTTTAGGTATTGCCTGTAGTGTTAACAGTATTGGATTATGGTCAGCAAATGTGTTGGGCAATATCTCCATTTCTATTATATCTTTAACCATAGCTGTTGAAATCCAGGCCATGTCTATCCGTGACCATGAATTGTATTGGGAAGAGTAATAGGTATAGTCTTTCTTATTAGGGTTTCTAACTCTCCAAGCTTCTATTAAGTTTTGTTCTTCGGCTAGTTTAAGAAAAGTTTTTGGTAGATTATTTCCAGATCTTTTATTTTTACGTTGTTTCTTCCTATTACTGAGTCATATATGGCATTGTAGTCCCCTACGATGCATATTTCCTCAAAACTTTGGTTTGTCAATGTTTCTTGGAGTGATTTAAAGAAAGTATCTTGATTTTGGTAGGGAGCATATATATTTACGATTAAAGTCTTTTTTGTTGTCTTTTAACAGAAATTGCAACAATTCTTCCATCATTAGATGTATAAACTAGTTCTGGGCATAGATTCTTTAAAAATATATATATATTTGTCATCTTCTTTCTTTATGTGGGTATTTTGTATGCAAGTTTTATCAGGTTTAAGTTTATTTATTTGGTGAAAAATCTTTTTCCTTTTTTGTGGGCCATTAAGGCCATTAACATTAACCGATAATATCTTTAGTTTATTTCTTACTTCCATTTTTGGTTGAAGTCTTTTTATATTCACTCTGTATTAATATCTTGTTAAGATTTGTGAGGGTGTGTAGTTTGGTTTTTTTCTTGCCTTTGGTCTTTTCTTTTTTAGCTTCTTCTGTTTTTAGGTCGTTATTTTCATCTTCCAATTCACTCACCTCCTCCTCTTCTTCTTGCCACCTTAGGTTTTTGCCATACCTTTTCAAGAAATCTTTTACTTTGAATATTGAACTGATCTTATGTCTCCTTCCCTCATAATTAAATAGTATTCCTTCTGGGAATAGCCATTTGTATGTTATTCCATTTAGTTGCAGCAGTTTAGTTAAAACTGTATAGCTCTGTAAAGCTCTGTCTCTTCTCTCTAACTTTTAAAGATATATCTTTTAGTATTTTTATCTCATTGTCTTGTATCTTAACTTTGGTATCATTTGAGGCTTTTAGAATCTTATCTCTCATAACTCTTCTGTTAAATTTAATATGAACCTCCCTGGGTGTTTAATTTTTCTTTGCATAAAATGTATTTTTCCTATAGATTGTATCTATTTCCCGTTCTAGTTCCTCCAGGCTTCCTATTTTCAATTGGTCTGTTGGGCACTGTATAATATCGTCTTTTAAGGTTTTCTCTATTGATTCAGGGATATTTTAACATCTTAAAACTAATGAGGCTTTGTCCATTTCCAAATTCATCAGAGATGTCTCAATTTTTTCTACTTTTTATTTAGTTCTTGTACCGCTTGATCTACCTCTTGTAGTTTATCTTCTGTATTGTTATGAGCTAGTACAATTTTCATTGTCTCTTGTTTATTTTCTGATATCTGTTCCTTTATATCTTCAGTTTCTGTTGAAACCGTTTTGGCTATATCTATTTTTTATTTCATCGGTTCTATTTCCTTTTTAATCATTTGTTCCATCTTGGTTTGGGTAGGTTCTATCTCTTTCCTAATTAACTCAGGTAGGGTTGTCTCCACGGTGTTTTTGATGGTCTGTGCCATGCATTCTTGTACGATGACTTTTAGATCTTTGGTGGTCATTTGGGCCAAACTCGTGGTATTAAGTTTAAGATGTGTTTGAGAATTTGGTTGACCTGGGTAGATTAGGGATGCTTTCCTAATACTACTAGATCCACTTGTACCAGACCCCATTTACTAACCTTTCCTAGCAAAATTTTGTTCACTGACTACTAGCTTAGGTAGTAACTTCTCTTTTTGCCCTAGGATCCCTGGTTTGAAACCTAAATTATAGGCTCAAGAACTTATGTTGTTTATCTTATTTACTAAGAAAGCTGTTCAATTTGAAACTCTTGTAATGTGCCTCTTTAAATACAGTACCATTCTATGTTTCCTTTGCTAAAGTCCTCTCTTATCCTACTATAGTTCCTGTCCAGTTCTTTTTCTCTCTTCTTTCTATCTCTTTTGTTTACAGTGTCTCTTTCACTCCTTGTAGTCATGCCTTCTTCCTTGTTCTTTGATCCTCCATGCCTCCTTTCACAGCTTCTGGGCATTCACGCCTCTCTCCTCCCCACGTCTCCGCAACCTCCATATCCTCATGCTTTCTCCCTCTGGCAATCCCCTGGTGTTTCGTCTAGAAAAGTAAGTACAAAATCCAAGAAAAGAGAGCTGTAGTATTTCTAAGTTTTGTTTTTTTTATGAGTGTTAATCACTTTTCCTTTCTTTACGCCCTTAATGTCTCCTTCTAAAACTGCTGTCTCATCCTGCTAATGGCTGCCTTAAAGGGAAACCCCTAAAGGGAAACACATTCCTTTATTTTAAATTATCTAGGGGTAGAATTCGAAGTTGAAGGTCCTATATTTCATTAAACTGTCCCTCCAGAAGATATTTATTTTTTTGCAACACTTAGCTTCATTGGTGTTTTTGTGTTGGTATCTTGAAGACTCTGCTGGTCCTGAAGGGCTTGTCTTGTGCTCGGCCTCTAGTCGGGCATTCCTTGTCAGCTTCCCACATAGAAACAGCTTCAGTTCTCCCAGAAAGTGGCCATTCTCTCATGGGTTGGTGAGATGAGCTTCTCGCTTTTGGTTTCTCCCTCTGGGAGAAGCCTCTAAGGGTGTATGGAATCCCCTAGAAAGCTGAAGGAAAGTAGTGATCGAAGAGCAGAGGTAGCCTGCAGCCGCTCTTGATAAAACTGGAACCGGATCTGAACAGAAAAACTATCAATGACAAAACAAGCCATAAAACAAGTCAGGAACTTAAAAACTGAGTCAAACAACATTCAGCCACATAAAATGACAGTTATAAACAGACCTGAGACTATGAGAAGACCATAAAAAACAGCTCAAATCACAGAACAAAGTTTGAGTCCAGTGGCACCTTTGAGACCAACAGAGCTCCCTTGTCTTGAAACTAGTTGTTCCCATCCCTGTACCTTCTTGCTAATAAATGAATGTTGTTTTGAACACAACCATATCTGCTATTTGAACCTGTTACCCAAAGAGGCGGTCTCCTATTTAATTGGGGGAAATTAGCTTTAAAAGAGACAAAGTGAGAGGGGGTAACTGGGATTCTCCACCTATAGATACAGAGATATTTCCCTTAGAGAACTATTGAAATAAACCAGTCAGATGTTCAACTGGAAACGTTCTTTTAATTGAAATAGGCATAAAAGGGCAAAACACACACATACACTCACATAGAAAAAACACAAGCTAGCTAAGAAGAAATCAGGGAGGAGTGGAAGGAAAGCAATTTTGGGGAAGGCTATAGTTACCAGTCTTGAAGAGTGAGGTCCATGGAGGCTGCAGAAAAACAAGCAGCATTTCACAGAGAAAAGGAGAAGGCACACACACAAGTAAGGGGGTTGAGGTATGACATCAAGAATACACACATACTGCTATGGAGCAGAGTGCTAGAATTATAGAGGACAATGCTCCCTGGGGCAGTTTGACATGTTTGCCCCCAAAACAATAACTTGATGGGTTTTTCGAAGTTGCATGATAATTTGGGGAGAACCTTAATCAGTTTACCTGAGGGTGAACTATAGATGTTAATGGCGCTTGATGACCCGTATGGGAGAAGCTACCAGGTTTTGTGAATATTGTTAAGTGTTTAATTGTTTAATTAGGGTAAATGGGTGAGGGGAAGTGAGGCTGGGTGTTGATGAAATTAATCCAAGGTGAAGCAAGATGTTCTTGAGAAACCCTTTGACCTAAATTATGTATCTCTCTAGGGTGGGGAGGAGATCAGCTGGCCAGCTGCTCTTTCCCACACTTCTGAACTACATGTCGAGACTAATTTTCTGGCTGGTATCCATTCTGTGTCATTTTGGGCCAGGCAGTGCATTCCACTTATGAAATTTGAGATGATATTAGGAAGGGTGTTCATAGTTTTCTTGCTATAAACTGCCCCTCAGCAAGAGGAGGGGTCTGACTGCTAAGAAACATAAGAGCAGGAACCTGAGTACCCTATTCCTATCCTGCAAACAAAAGGGAGCATCATATGTCAGAAGTTGTCCTGTTGCTCTTTGGATCTCCAGCGCTGTATAAGAAGAATCCAGATTAGACTCTTTATTCAATAATGGAGCATTTCAAGTTTTCATCAGGTTTATCCTTTGTGGGAAATTCGGGAGAGAACATGAGATGATAGGAACAGAAATTAAAACTGTACCTAGCAGCCACAAGGCTGAAGAAGAGTCTGAGGATAATAAAATTTCAGTCTTGATTCATTGCATAGAAGAAAAAGCCCTTGAGATTTATAATAATACTAGAGATAAGCCCATTGGGGAAATAAATACAAAGAGCTCCAGAAAGAGGCTCTGGGCAGGAACAAAGCTGGAATAGTTCTGGAACACACAGGAATGAAACACAAACAAAGCTGGAACATAACCCTGTGAGGTAGGTTAGGCTGCAAGTCTGTGACTGGTCTGAAATCACCCACTCAGCTTCCACAGCAAGAACCTGGGTCTGGCAGACCCTGCTCTGAAGTGCTAATTGCTACATCACACTGGCTGTGGTATCACCTGGTATCACAACTGAACTCCAGACAACCTCTCTCTCCCCCTGGAGAAAATAACTGCTTTGGATGGTAGACTATGGCATTCTATGCAGCCGAGGCCTATTCCCTCCCCAAACTCTGGCTTCCATAGATTCCACCACAAAATCTCCAGGAATTTCCCAATCTGGAGCTGGCAACCCTAGTCAGGACTGGACCCAATGAGTTCCCCACAAAGGTCAAAGTGGGGCTGGACTGGGCCTCCTGCCTCTGCCTTTTTACTGACAGAACCAAGCTTGGTTGCCTAGCAACAGTCACTGAGGAAAAACTAGGATTGCCAGATCCGAGTAGGGAAATACTTGGAGATTTGTGGGGGTGGATCCTGTGGAGGGCAGTGTTTGAGGAGGGGAAAGACATCAGCAGGGTATAATGCCATAGGGTCTACTCTCCAAAGCAGCCATTTTCTCCAGGGGAACTGATATCTGTCATCTGGATATCAATTGTAACAGCGGGAGATCTCCAGTCCCCACCTGGAGGTTGGCAACCTTAGGGGAAAGAAAGCCACACAGCAGGAGGAGAAAAGAATGGTTTGATGGCCACTGGCCCACCTCAGTAGCTAGCCAGCCATGGAGGAGCCAAGCAGAAGAAGCTTCTTTATCAGGAGAGACTGCCATTTTGGCAGTTTATTCTGACAGGAAGGGAAGAGTGGCCAAACCGGCTGTGGGTGGGAGAGGGGAGTGAACCCAGCACCCAGCCAATGGCATGCAAGTACTCTTGAGTGGCAGTTGACAGGCCAATGGCTGATGGAGAGCACAGCACAGTCAATGAGAGAGCTGGAAAGTGCCAATACGTTAGAGTGTTTATATATATCAGATGCATAGGGTGTTTGCAGACCCTGCCAATACAGCTTTTAATAGAGGTTTAACAGCCTTCCAATCTTACTGTGAACACAGGTAAAATCCTCTGTTTGACAGATACCAGTTCCAGCAATTACAACATAAGAATTTTTCAAGAATAGATAATTTTGTCACCAAGCTGAGGAAATCAGCCCAGCATTGTGGATTTGGCCCATCTCAGGACCACATACTGAGGGACAGGATTGTGTTCAGCGTAACTGATTGCAAGCTTAAGGAAAAACATTTAGGAAAACCCACAATAATCCTTAAGCTGGGAAAGATTGAAGGTCAAAGAAGACAGGGACGGCGAAGGATAAGATGGTTGGACAGTGTCATCGATGCAACGAACATGAAATTGAGCCAACTTCAGAGGACGGCGGAAAACAGGAGGGCCTGGCGGGAGCTAATCCATGGGGTCGCGAAGAGTCGGACTCAACTGTGCGACTGAACAACAACAACAAAAGTTTTATGCAGGACTCTCCCAGCCACATCAGCAGCCCTAACACTCAGATTACTGACTGATGTTTTTTGAAAGTTGACGAAATCCCCATTGTCTACAAAAGAACTACCAAGATAAGCAAGGGGTGAGTATGAAAATGCAGACACATTCTCATACAGTGGAAACACCAAGTGGGAATGTATATCAGAGGAGTAGGAGGCACCTGAGAAAAGATTGTTTTCCAGCCCTTCAGAACTTGTTACACCTAATGAGGCAATCCCAGGACAGATCTCTGATGAAGTTCCAGACCAGCAAGAACATGAAAGTGGTTACACTCCAGATATCCTTCCAAAACCCACTGATACTTCAGCTGGTGGTGTAAAGACTAAGAGTGGGCAGGTGGTCAAGTTGCCTGCTATGATCAAAGACTATGTGATGTAAAGGTGAATTCCAGCAGTGAGTCAATGCAACAGTCTGTTCTTCCCTTCGATACCTGTGTGATTGGTTTAATATCAGGAGCAGGGTACTGGTTTTTAGAATAATAGATTGCATGAGATCCCTTGTCCTGAAACCAGTTGCTCCCATTTCTGTATCTTCTTGCTAATAAATGGACATTGTTTTGAACACACCCATCTCTGATATGTGAACCTTAGAGCAAGAAACTGAGTGAGTGAGTACTCTGTTCCTGGCCTGCAAGCAAAAGGGAACATCGCAATCCAAAAGAATTAACTAAGTCATGCTTCCTATGTCCTTTTTCCAGTGAAGGCTGGGAAATAGAATGAAGAAGACAGTCTCAGTTCCAGACTTTCAAAGCTTTCCTGTAAAGTAACTAGAAAATGGCCATTGGCTATCCTGACTTTTCGAAACAGCAACTGGGAAGGGAACACCTCTAGAAGAGAAAGCTGTGTTTCCTATTCCTGGCAGTAGGTGTGATATTTATTTAAAGCACTTATGGAAAACATTACACCCTGCATTCTCAGTTGCTGTGTCTTCCAAACAACAGATACAAAATAAGTTAAAACACAACAATCATCAGAAAATAAATAAGAGGACTAGAATGAAATATGAAGTGTGGTAAGAACAATTGAAAACTCTCTAAACAACAGATGGTGTTCAAAGGCACTGTGTGACAGCTGTGGGGGCAGAGGCCTTGGGCTACTGGACAGCATGACAGGGTGGTGGTGCAGGAAATTGTTGGGGTCAGCGACCTTGCCAGAGGGCTGGGTGTGGTGGCCCAACATGCATACAGTTGGGCAGGGCTGGATCATGACTTCTGTAGCCCTGCCTGGAGAAGAAGTATTAGTGGGCATGTGTGGGCAAGAGGGGGCTCAGGGAAGAATGAGAACAAGGTTCTGGCTGAGGGGCCAGTTATTAAGCCAGGAATTAAAAGCCACAATTCAGCATGCCTGCAGGTGGATAGCAGAGGAGGAGGGTCTGAATAATCTGTAGTGGAGCAAGTGAATGTAACTGTAAATGCTGAGCCATGGAAGACATGCGGCCAACAACCATGCAGGTGAGCCAGGAAACACCAGCCCCATGGGACACATCAGTGAAGAGGAGTGCCAGTAGAAAACAGCACCAGGCTAATCATTGGGAGGAGGGAGTTCTAGAGCTGAGACACCATGATAAAGAAAAGCTCCATCGCTGGCATTTATCCACCTTACTTCTAGGGACATTTGAACTCCCACTTCTAGGGATGTTCAAACAACCAGCACTTTGAGTGTGAATCTCTAGGCAGGGTGGTTTTTTTTAAAAAAAAAAAACTGGCAAGTAAGAGGTGTTTCTTTTTTCCCTTCTTTTTTGTCATCAACTTAAGTTGACTTCTGACGATCCTTAGTGGGGCTTGAAGGCAATGGACATTCAAAGGTGGCTTGTAATCGCCTGCCAGTAAGAGGTGTTTCTAATAGCCCATTGCTAGCAAGCAATATGTCCACTGTAATCTGAAGAAGTTGTAGCTTCCAAATTCAGAGTTGTGTTCAGAGTCGATGTAGATATAATACAATGGTTCCCCTGAATCCACACAAGTGAGTGTTTGTACACTGAACACCCCATCCTTCATGCATACGTTGGTAAGAAAAGTATAAAAGAATACATGGAAGGGGTTCTGTATACAATATTTATTGGGAGCCAAATTTGTTTATAAGATGCTCTAGTGCAATATATCAAATAGATATTCATCAGGATAACCTACACCTGATCCGCAGAACCCATTAAACAGCTTAAGAAGGTGTGTGTGTGGCCATAAGTCTTTCCTGCTGCCTCCCAAGGAAGAAACAGTGATTGGCTCTGAAAGCCCTTCAAAGCCACATATATCAAGGTCCACCTCTTCCCACATATCCTCATGTATCAACTGCAGTCCTTATGTGGCCACCTACTGGCTCTTCCCCTACTGAAGGTAGCCCTATTGGTAACAACCAGAACTTGTGCCTTTTCTATTGCACCTCCCACTATGTGGAATAGGCTCCCTGAGCAAATGAGGGAGGCAGTGTAATCAGAAACTTTCAGGAGGTGCTACAAAGCAATCTTATTTGCAAGAATGCCTAATCTCTCTATATAATAATTCTCTGTTGGTGGTGGCATGCTGCTGAACATTCCATACAGCTCCCACAGCCTTTGGCTCCGTGATCTGTCAGTCAGAAGCTGTCCCTATCCACTGGCTGCGTTGCCTGAGTCTCGCCTCCAACATTCTAAACAGTTTGCTGTTCCTCTCCCCCCCATAGCCAGTCAGAACACAGAGGTTATTTGCATATGTGACCTGATTGGCCTTTGCCTCAGAGCACAGAGGTTGTTAGAGGCCTTTGCCTCTAACATTCTAAACAGTTTGCTGTGCTGTTCTGAGGTACCCTTAGTGCATGTTGGGAGAAACCATTGTTTCCAATCTCCAGGTGAGGGCTGAAGATTACTCAGAATTACAACTGCTTTCCAGATGGCAGAGATCAGTTCCCCTGGAAAAAATGGTGGACTCTGTGTCCTTATATCCTGCTGGGATCCCCCCCCCCATGACAGCCAAGGTGACGTGGCAGTCAGGGCTTCAGAGCATGGTAGAGGCTGCAGGTGAGGGGGGGTGGAAATCTGAAGAGTGGGAAATAAAGGTAGGTTGATGATTGGCTGAGAAGGAAATAGGGTTGCCAATTCCAGGTGGGAAATTCCTGGAGAATTGAGGGATGGAGCCTGGAGAGGGTGAGGTTTCAGGAGGGGTGGGACCTCAATGTCACGACAGAGCCAGGGGGCCGGGCAGAGAAGGAGAGTTTACAGTTCAGTCCGTGAGTCAAAGCCAAAAAGATCAAAAACAAGCAGAGCCAGCTTCCCAATACACAAAGCCAAGCCGTAGTCAGAGCGTTACCAAGGGTCAGAGTCCAGAGCTAAGGATCAACAGCCAGAGAGTCGTCAAAACATCGACTGGATTCAGGAACCAGGAAGTCAGTCAGTACGGGATCTCAGGAACAGCGTCCGAGGTGCAGAGCTTCTGGTTCGAAGGACTAGTTTGCCAGCACAATTTGCCAGCAGTCAGTGACCTGTTCAAATAGCGTGCTGGGTCATAAACTCATTAGCACTGCCTTGCGAAGTCCTTGATTCTGCTAGAACTCTGGGCACATTGTTCTCTGACCACGCAAGCATGCCTCCTTGTGTCTGGTTGCCAAGTCCCGGCATCTATGATTCCTCAGCCGGTTGACAGGTGGTGGAGAATCGGGTGGCGTACTGCTGGGGCCAGGCATTGCCTGATTGGCTTCAGGTTTGGTATTCATCCTCTCCGGCACTTAGGTTTGGAAAGGACTCTCGTGCCTCTGATGATGTTCAAGGCATGGAGTCCTCCATTTCAGAGGTGCCAGATCGGGGGCAGGCATGACACTCAGACAGGTACAATGCCGTAGACTCCACCCTCCAAACCAACCATTCTGTCACGGGGAACCATTGTTGCCAATCTCCAGGTGGGGACTGGAGATCACTCAAAATTACAACTGTTCTTCAAGTAGCAGAGATCAGTTCCCCAGGAGAAAATGGTGGACTCTGTGTCCTTATATCCTGCTGAGATGGCCCCTGTATGACAGCCAATGTGACGTAGCAGTCAGGGCTTCAGAGCACGGTAGAGGCTGCAGGTGAGGGGGGGTGGAAAGCTGAAGAGTGAGTGGGAAATAAAGGTAGATTGATGATTGGCTGGGAAGGAGATAGGGTTGTCAACTCCAGGTTGGAAATTCTTGGAGATTTGAGGAATGGAGCCTGGAGAGGGTGAGGTTTCAGGAGGGGTGGGACCTCAGACAGATACAATGCCATAGACGCCACCCTCCAAACCAGCCATTCCCTCATGGGAAACCATTGTTGCCAATCTCCAGGTGAGGGCTGGAGATCACTCAAAATTACAACTGTTCTTCAGGTAGCAGAGATCAGTTCCTCTGGAGAAAATGGTGGACTCGGTGTCATACCCTGCTGAGGTCGCCACAGCATTCTCCCAGAGCCTCTTTCTAGATCTTGTATTTATTTCCTCAACGGGCCCTATTCCTAGTGAAGTATAAACTACAGCCATATTTTGGTGGAAGGAGAGTTATTTGGGGTTTTATTTTGTTGGTTTTCAATTCTGATTTTTTAAAAAACAATTATATTTGTAATCTGCCCTGAAATACAAGGAAAGTAGATATATAAATATTTTAATAAATGAATTAATTTGATCCTACTGCTCTTCAAAATATTTTAGTTTTAATGCTGCTTTCATGCTGAACTCTAGACTCTTTTGATACTGGTTTATACTGTTTTGTTATTTTATCTGTTTTTATTAGATTTTATTTTATATTTTATGTAATTTATTGGTCACCACCTGCAGCAAATATGAGAGGTTATATATACATCCAGTCTACTGGTCTATACATCCAGAAAAGGTTCAGTAGACAAATGAAAACTTGGGCCAGAAATCTAAAACACATTAATAGGGAGGTTGTTTCCTCAGTTTGGTTGTCTTATGTTAGACTAGATAGCTGGTCAGCTAACATAACATGTAGAAGTCAACCCAGGTTGATAAATTCAATTGATGTTGGTATGTTAAATTGCTCTGATGTATCCAGATCATGACCATTTTTAGTTCAACTTATTTCTGGGACTTTTTCTCAGATGCAGTGATGAGTCGTGATTTGGGCTCATGTCAGAAGATTCACAAGATGAATCAAACACAACAAAATCACTGCAAATGTTTAACATGTTGGTTTTGCTTATAAAAAACACTAAAAATGTTATCCAAGCCTAGAGCACTTGAAAACAGACTCTGGCTTTGATATATGTTTGGGAAACATTTTTTTAAAGCATAACAGTCACAGGAATTTTGAACTGTGAATCGTGTTGTATAACATTTCATTGGAAAGCAACCCTTGATATACTGAGAAGTCTGATGAACTCTTTGCTCATTAGATGACTCTTGCATCAATGGGAGTGTTTTAGAGCCCCAATATAACTGAATTGTATTCAGAAGTCATGAGTCAGCTCCTCAAACCTACAAGGTTTTATAACATAAGAACTTTTGGAAAACTTTGTGCTAAACATTTCTAAACATGTCCACATTATGCAGATTTGTTCCACTTCCTTAGGGACTTTTCCAGACATTGGCTGCAGTCACACACACTAAACAATCCACTTTCGATGCACTTTCCAACTGGATTTTTACTGTGTGAACTGGCAAAATCCAATTTGAAAGTGCATTGAAAGTGGATTATTTAGTGTGTGTGACCGTATAGCTATCAGCTATCCCACTGTGAGGGAACTGCCATGTTAATAGCAATCATATATGTAGCTGAAATTCCTATTTAATCATGACAGCTGTCTCCAACACATACGACTGTCACATGTACTCTGATGTGTATTCACAGCCAAGCATCTATTGGATATTTCCTGTGCTGCAACTTCCTCCAGGCCTACACATACGTGAAAACATCTTTCAACCTTTTCCTTCCTCTTGTATTTTCTCAATCTTCAGGTGCTACATTTACATTTAGTTGCCAGGTCAAGACTGCCAACCAGCAGGAGGGTGGGAGCAGGGGCATGGTGTGTGAGGGAGGGATGCCTCCAGCATGATGATGTGACTTCTGGGGAATACCTGGAAGTGACAGCAGTAGATCTAGGAATCACTGAAAATTCTATGGTAAAACTATAGGGCTACTACCGTCACTTCTGGATATTCCCCAGAAATGACATAATCACATGGGCAATGCCAGTAAGTTTCTATTAATTTTTAATTATTCCCTCACCACCAATTAGAGCAGTGGCAGAAAATGTGAATTCCCTGCCCCAACTGCCTGGCAGCCATATTTACACTCTCCAGAATTTGAGCTAATGAGTTTTAAATGCTAACTTTACTTACAGCGATAGCCTTGTGCTTTTCATTTACCAAACAGACCAAAAACCACTGTGATAAAATTAACAATGACACATTTAATAATTTTATGAGCATCAATTTGTGAAGCTATTAATCTTACAATATGGTAAAAGAATTCAGGCATAGGCAAAGCAAAGTCCAACATAATCATAACCTCGATGAGCACATCGGTTTTCACACTCGTTTCACCAATCTTCCTCATGAGTAAGAAGTCTTATAAAGTTGGAAGATGTCAACCTCTTGATTCAGCTTAGTTTCTTTTCTTTTCTTTCTTTCTTTCTTTCTTTCTTTCTTTCTTTCTTTCTTTCTTTCTTTCTTTATTCTGCCCTTCTTACAAATACATTTTTATTCTGCCCTTCTTACAAATACAGAGCCAGTTTGGTGTAGTGGTTAAGTGTGCGGACTCTCCTCCACTTGCACCTGCTGATGTGACCTTGGGTCAGTCACAAGCTCTGGCACAGCTGTCCTTGAAAAAGAACAGTTTGTGTCAGAGTTCTCCCAGCCCCACCCACCTCACAGGGTGTCTGTTGTGGGGAGGGGAAGGGAAAGGAGTTTGTAAGCCGCTCTGAGACTCCAAGTGAAGGGCGGGGTATAAATCCAATATCTTCTTCTTCTTCTTCTTCTTCTATTCTGCCCTTCTTACAGGAAGCTCAGGGTGACATATGTGGTTCCTCCTTCCTACATTCTCACAACAACCCTGTGAGATAGGTGAGGCTGTGGGAGAATGAAGTTGTGGGAGAATGAGTGTAATGACTCTCAGGTCTTACACTGACTGCCCATGCTCTACCCCAAAATCAATTTTGGTACACCATCAATGTGTTTGGTGCTCCCCCCCCCCCGAAGTTTGACTGTATGAGTGAAACTTTTACCCTTGTTAAGGTCACTGGTCTGGTTGTGACTCAGTGACTGAATACATTCTTGGCATGAGGAAAGTCCCAGGCTCAGTCTCCAACATTTTGGGGTATGGGGAAATATCTTTTGCTCCCTGAGACTTTGAGCACCTCTGCCAATCAGAGTGGACCCTTAGTTTTGTTAGATATAAGATATGGACAGGGCATCAATTTCTGAATGTCTAGCTCTCTTCAAACCACATGAATCTTGCCTACTTATCAAAGTTCAGGATTTCACAGAATTAAAATTGAAACCACTATAAGACAGAAGTTGGCATTAAATTATAAACTAAAAATTCCACACATCTATATACTATCCCAAAGTCCATTTTCCATGCAGATACTTATTTCTGCCAATAGAGGGCTCACTCTCCCCAACAGTTTTTTCTACACTCAGGGAACTCTCTGGGTCTGCAAAAAAATCCAAAAAGTTAAAAAGAAATCCTTCAGGGATGATTGAATTCCTCCCAATAACTTTTGAAATGGTCTCCACAGGGATATACTTCAGGCATCAATAATGAGATCTTGGGAACTTGGGGGGGGGAGGGTTCTTTCTCTGTCCGTAAAAGGCGGGGGGGGGGGAGGGCCCTTTCTTGGTCTATTTTGGCCATTGGAGCCTTGGGGGACATCGGTCTAAGGAGGGTTGGGTTTGGGGAAGGGAGAGGCCCCAGCTGGGTATAATGACACAGAGTCCACCCTCCAAAGCATCCATTTTCTCCAGGGAGACAGACCTCTGCTGTCTAGAGTTCAGTTGTAACTCTGTGGGGTCTCCAGCAGTGTTCCCTCTAAGATGAGTTAGTGTGAGCTAGCTCACAGTTTTTCAGCCTCTGGCTCACACATTTTTGTCTTAGCTCAGGAAGGATGGCTCCAGAGCAAACTAATTTATGCAGCAGCCAAATTGCTCACTCACAACTTTAATGCCAGTGACTCACAAAGTAGAATGTTTTTTCACAAGACTCCACAGCTTAGAGGGAGCATTGGTCTCCAGGTCCCTCTCAGAGGTTGGCAAGCCGAGGCCTGGCAACCTAGAGGTCACCCAGAATTACAACTGCTGTCCAGGTGACAGAGATCAGTGACCCTGGATAAAGTGGCTGCTTTGGAAGGTTGATTCTATGGCATTATACCCTGCTGAGGCTGCTTGCCTCCCCAAGGCTCCATCCCTAAAACTCCAGGAATTTCTCAACCTGGAGCTGACAGCCCTAAGGTGAATTGATCTCTGTAGCTGGGAAGTCCATTGTGATTCCCAAAGAGCTGCCACTGCTGCTGAGAAGGGGAGGAACTTCAGACCAGCGTAATCCTTTGGAGGGAGAGGAAGCAGGTGGGTGGCTGGGAGCACTGCCACCACCACTGCCACCACCACTGCTGCTGCTGTGTGGGATGGGGGTTAGGCAGAAAGAGAGAGTGATGGGGTGGGGAGGCAGAAAAACAAAGGGAAGGATGACAGGTCAGAAAGAGAGAGGAAGTAACATGCATGGAGGAGAGACAGAGAGTAAGAAAAGGGGGACAGAATGGAGAAACAGCATATGAGAGGTAGGGGGAGAGGGGAGGAAGCAAAGATGTGAGGAATGGGATAACCATCCTGCATGTTTCTTGCAAGTCTCCACTTGTGCAAGTATGAACTGTAGAATTGCATCTGCTCCTGAAAAACAATACAGACACAGCCACCTTCTTTCTTAAATAACCTTTGTTCTTGTTTTTGCCTTCACTTCATTTCACTATATCAGATCCAATGTGGGGCTGCCCTTGAAAAGTGCCCAGAAACTTGAAACGGTGCAGAATGGTGCAGCAAAGATGTTGACTGAATTGGATCATAGGGACCATATCACTCCCCTCTGTGGCTGTCTTCCACCAGCAGGTGAAGACTTTTTTGTATCACTTAGCATTCCTTCAGTGATCCCTCTTTCCTCTCTGATTTTTTTACTGTTGTTTTTAATGTTTTGCATTTATTTAAAGATTGGTTTTGTTTTTATGATGGGTTTTTGTGTTGATTATAATGGCTTGTAAAATGAGATTGTAATTAATATGTTTTAATTTGTTAGACACCTCATTACCCTATGAGAGCAGAAAGGTGGGGTAAAAATAAATAAATAAATACCTAAATAAATAAATAAATAAATAAAGAAAAGAAAATAAGATAATCTGTGCCCCAGTCCCATTCGTATGTACCAGGCCATAAACTCTATTGTGTTCAATTGGGTTTGATCGCAGGTGAGCTTGCACATGATTACAGTGCAGTTTAACAGTGCAACTGTAAGCAGTAAACACCCTTCTCAGCCCACTGACTTCACTGTACTTAAAAGAGTGTAACTGTGTTTAGGATTACACTGTCAGTCTCTAGACAGCACATTGACTTTTTCCCCAGTAGCTTTCTCACATCAAAAGTTGTTAACCTGAAATGAGCCAAACTATCTACTGCTTTTTAGGTGCTCTTACAATCAGCAGACCTTCTCTTACACAAGTGTGTAGTCAATTTCAATGAGACCATCCTAGTGGAAGAATTGCCTGTCTGAATACTAATTTACAGGATCAGGCCCATGGTGAACACCTGGGGCTGTCAATATATTCAGATAAACAGATGGCTTCAAGGAGATTGTTTGTGGCTCTCAAAATTATTTTGTCAATGGTGCCATCTCCTGGTAGATAATTGCTACAAAATATCCCCCCCCATTTTTGCCCCAAAAGCTTGCTAGCTGTTTACTTAGTTTATGTGAAAAGTACAGAAATAAGCAGTAATGAGAAGGAAGGGAAATGACTTTAAGCTGGATGGTGTGACATTCTTATTTTCTTATGCAGAGTGGCAAAGGGCTTTGTATTTTAATTCCATAATTACTTAAAGATCATAGTTCAAAAGATCTTTGTTATAATGAGTTTGTTTCAAGAAAAGTATGTCTCAGCAAATGCACTTCTATTTTCTTATACTTCAGTTACTTTTAACTTTCAAATGTATGCTTTTATTTACTTAATAAATATTTTAGGTAAATTGTGTGATAAGGTGAAAGAAAGACCTGCCCAAGAACATACTCAGCTTTGGGGTGATTAAATAGCAAATTTTCTGGTAATTATTGACACAAATTTCATTCACAGAGACCTGAGTCCCTTCTTCACTCTCAGCAGGTCACTGAAGGGGTCACTAATGGCCTGCACCAAATTCTCAATCACCCAAATCTGGGCACCACACCTTAAAAAGGATATTATAGCTTTGGAAAAAGTGCAGAAAAGGGCAACTCGAATGATAAAAGGGTTGGAACACTTTCCCTATGAGGAAAGGTTAAAGTGCTTAGGGCTCTTTAGCTTGGAGAAAAGACGACTGAGGGGTGACATGATCGAGGTTTATAAGATTATGCATGGGAAAGAGCAGGTAGAGAAAGAGGTACTTTTCTCCCTTTCTCACAATACAAGAACTCGTGGGCACTCCATGAAACTGCAGAGCGGTCGGGTTAGAACGGATAAAAGGAAGTATTTCTTCACCCAAAGAGTGATTAACACATGGAATTCACTGCCACAGGAAGTGGTGGGTGCTACAAGCATGGACGGCTTCAAAAGGGAATTAGATAAGCATATGGAGCAGAGGTCCATCAGTGGCTATTAGCCACAAGGTATAGCTAGGGGCTCTGGGGCAAGTGATGCTCTGTCTTCTTGGTGCTTGGGGGGGGGGTCAACAGTGGGAGGGCTTCTAATGTCCTGGCCCCACTGCTGGACCTCCTGATGGCACTGGTATTTCTGGCCACTGTGTGACACAGAGTGTTGGACTGGATGGGCCTTTGGCCTGATCCAACATTGGCGTCTCTTATGTTCTTATGTTCTTATGGCAATGTAGTAAGCTGTTAATAGCCTGACTGATATAGATATAGAATATATATACTTTTGCAAAGCCAGATAGATAGATAGATAGATGATAGATAGATTATTATAAATGATTATTATTTATTAAATTTCTGGATCACCCAATCCCTGAGTACCCAAGGCTCTGAGCGATTTACAACAGGTTAAAAGCAACAAATAAATTATTCTTAACTTGACTGTCTCCAGATGGCGTCCATAATTTAATCTAAAACCGACTCTGGTCTCTTCTTCTATCTGGTGGGCAGGTTAAAGAGGACACCGAAGCAGGCAGAGTGGAAGAAAAGAGGATGCTAGCTATGATGGAAAACTATTGAAGTCCTCAACCAAAAGCCAGGATGAACATATCTATCTTACAAGCCCTGTGGAATTGCATTAAATCCTGCAGGGTCCTGATGGAAGTTGGCAGAGAGTTTCACCAGGTCAGAGCTAGGAACAAGAAACCCCTGGCTTTGGTCGAGAAGAGCTGGATATTTTGGGGGCCAGGCAGGGATCACCAGCAAATTGCTTTCAGCAGAGTGTAGCACTCTCTTGGGGACATACCAGAGGAGATGGTTCTGAAGATACACAGATCCCAGACCGCTCAGTGCCTTAAAGGTCAATACTAGCACTTTGAATCTCACTTGGTACTCCACTGGAAGCCAGTATAGCAGGCTCAGCACAGGTTGTTCCTGTCAGGACTCGCACAGCCACATTTTGGATCAGCTGGCATTTCCAGGTCAGTCTCTCTCTTTTTTAAATAGAATTTTTTATTGCTTTTGACTACAAACTACAAAAACTACACACTACAAATTCAGAGTAGCAAGGTATAGTAATTATCTGTCTTACGCTTTGGGTATTTCCCTATATATTCAGTTTACAAAAAATCATTTGATTACTAAGTATTAAGTATTCAAATAGAAAGAACAAAAGGTTTCTTGATTTTAGAATCGCATATGAGCAATATTATAAATTCTTTAAGTTCTGACATAGCGAAATCTTAGATCTTCATTTAGATGTCTTCTTATCTTTACACTTCTTCTGCCAGGGGATTTTAACCTTATAAGATCTGGGTGCAGCAGTTCCCAAATCAGAATCAAACTCAGAGCCAAAGATTTCACCCAGGGACACTGAAGTAGATGAAGAGCTGTCAGTGGTTGATGCCTGTTGGTCGCTATTTTCTTCTGTTGCCTTCTTTTCCTCTGCTTCTTTTCTTTTTTTGTTGGAGTTTGATGCTGCTTCAGGAATGCTTCTGCTCTAGAGAGAGAGTCAATTAGGGTTGCCAAATCCATCTTTGCCGGGAGCAAGGGACTCCTGGCCGGCGTTGCACGCACGTCACCCGGAAGTGATGTGGGCACGCTGGGCACGCTGGGGAAACCATAGAGTTTTCCCTTATATGGCCGTGGCCCCACCCCCAGCGTGCCCACGTCACTTGCTAGTGACGCGCACGCCGGGGGCGGGCTTCCCCCGGGCCCAGATTCCACCGCGTCGGAAATCGGGGCTTCAAAGCGGGGGATTCCCCGCCCCCCGCCCACATTTGGCAGCCCTGGGGTCAATCTTTTCCTTCTTCTCTTTGTAGTTGAATATAAGTACTTCTGGTAAAATCCAATGGTATTGGACATTGTTTTTTTGAAGAAATTCTGTAATGTTCTTGTATTGCTTCTTCTTACGTATTTCATATGGTACATCTTTCAGTATTTTAATCTCTTCCTCTTGGATTTTTAATGTTGTGGCAGTAAATGATTTAAGTATCAAGTCTCTTGCTGATCTTTTTGCAAATTTAACAAACATTTCCCCTGGAAGATTATTTTCTTCACAAACTCTGAATAGGTTCTATAAATCATGTCTATGTCCGCTTGCAATATTTCAGGTTTGCTTTTAATCAAGGGGGCCAATGCTTCTCTTAAAATTTCTCTTAAATTTCATCTTTTTTTCCTGGTACCCCTTGAAATCTTAAAACATATAAGGATCTTTCAACTTGCAATTGTAATAATTGTTGTTTTTCAGAAGCTCTCCCTCTCAGCAATGTCCATTCTTTGATCTATCTCAATGCACTTAGTTTCAACCTGTATCAGCTTTTTGACTCTTTGATTTGTCTTTGGTCTCCTTCAACTCCTTCTGCAAATCATCAAACTTTTTGTTGAGATTCATCAGCTGATCCAGCAGGGGGCGCAAGGCTTCAGAAACCGTACTAGCTAAATCGGTGGTAGTTTCCAGTCTTGTGACCGGTGATGCTGTGTGGCACTTCCTGTAGTGCCTCTGCCTCTGGACGCCATTTCCCCCCATGTTACGTCATTGTTTATATTAAGTTAAAAGTTCTTAAAAGTTTTAAAATTCTTCTCTATATTGAATAGCAAGCCCCGCTGCGATCCACTTTCATTGGGTGGGTTTCTAACAGCTTGTTGTCGGCTTGCTTCCCGTTTTGCTGCTTTTTACGTTATAGGGTAGGGTTCTTGCTCCCAAGAGTTCCCCCCCCCTTTCTCTATGGGGCTTTGCCATCTCGCTGTCAGATCTTCCACCCTCTTTAGTTTTGTTTTTCTTTTGAAACTCATCAGCGCACTGTTTTTCCGCTGGATATCATCTCATAGGGAAAGTCCTTTGCTTAATTCCTTGTGCGCTCTGGTCCGGTAATGTTTCTGGGCACCATTGCTGGCTTTGGGACAGCGGAATCTTAAGGAGCAAAAAAGAGCCTCAATTCTTCAGCTGCGGCTTTGAGAGCGGCTCCTCCAGTGCTCCAGGCTAGAAGCTCCCTTCAAGAGCTTCGTGGGGGGGGGGGGAAAACATCTGAACCCCCTCCCTGCCACCTCCATCCGAATTGCACCCATCAAAGCTCAATGGTGTGTGTTCGTTCACAAGTCACCAAAAACTGGAAGTCCCTCCAGGTCAGTCTCAAGGTAAGGCCAGCATAGAGCGAGTTACAGTAGTCTAATCTGGAGGTGATCGTTTCATGGATTACTGTGGCTGGGGCAGGACGTGACATAAAAGGGGCCAGTTGCCACCCTGGTAATATTCATGACCTGGGCATCCAGGACCATGCCCAGACTCCTAACAGATTGTGCCGGTGTTAGTGGCACCCTGTCAAGGGTGGGAAGTCTGTGCCCCAGCCCTGACCCCCGCACACAAGACAGAACCTCCATCTTTGTCGGATTCAGCTTCAGCTTACTCTTGTTTAACCATCCCACCACGGCCTCCAAACCCTTGGGCAGCTGTCCTGTAACGGATATAGCTAGGTGTCATCAGAGAGAGAGAGAGAGACTGTTGTAGCTCACCCTGAGCCTGCTGTACAGGGGAGGGAGGGCTAGAAATCAAACAAAAAAATAAAAAAATTCTGAACCCAGATTGATAGAGCCAGCAACTGGGGCCAGGCTCAGAGTGGAGGCATTTTTCTACAAACTTGGGAATCCCTGAGTTTTACACAAAAATGTGTGAACAAAAAAGGAGGAGGTTTAAATCCCCAGAGAGGAATCTTGCCTTTACTTGGGCACACAACTTTTCTACACTTACACAAAAGAAAAAGAAGGAGGAGAAGGAGGTTGGATTTATTCCCCACCCTTCACTACCCAAAGGAGTCTCAGAGTGTCTTACAATCCATTTCCCTCCCTACAACAGACACCCTGTGAGGTAGGTGGGGCTGAGATAGCTCTCTTGAGAACTGCCCTTGAGAGAACAGCTCTGAAAGAACTAATGACTGACCCAAGGTCACACTAGCAGCTGCATCTAGACGAGTGGGGAATCAAACCCAGTTCTCCCATATTAGAGTCCACGCTCCTAACCACTCCACCAAACTGAGAAAGAAGGGGAGGAGGAGTAGAGGCAGCTGAGTCTGTGTGTGCCTGGATGTAGTAATCAACAACACCCCCTCCTCTGCCACATTTGCACCATCTCTCCTTTGCTGGCCAGTGGCTTGGGAAGAGGAGAAGGAGCTCCAGGAGCTGCCCTGCCAATGCCTGAGCCAGGCAGGGGGAGGAAGTGGAAGCCTGCATCACCAAGGCATTGGCAATGTGGATGGAGGTGGACCAGGAGCTAGCCCCCTGCCACTTGAGCTAGACAGGGAGGAGTGAGCAGGATCCACTTCTCTAAAAACCAGGCTCCGAGTCCTATGAAATGTCCCAAGACAGGATTCATCCAGCCTCACTCACAGGAGGTAAAAACCCTATCTGACTCAAACTGATGGTTTTACAACTTTTATCATCGGGGTCATTTCCTAGAAAAAGAGGTGCACCGCTATGGGGTGCTCCAGCAGGAAATGACCCCTGTTTATCATCATCATCCCCCCCCCAATAGACTCCTCCAGCATTCCATGGGCTCTGATCGACTGTTGGATGTTCTGCACACCAGCCAAACAGGAATAAAGAGGACTGGAGCTCGATAGAAAGGGGCAGGACCTTTGCCCATCCACCACAGTAACACCCAATCATGAAATCGGTATACAGATTAGCTGGGATCCAAAATGCTAGCGTGTGGAACATACTGCTCCTGTCAGGATCACTCCATGTTGCCTCTCATTTCATCAGATTTAGCTAGGTAAGGGTGGATACATAGGAAGGCTACAGATCATGGTGCAGCTAGGCCTGGGAAATTCCTGGAGATTTTGGAGTGGAGCTTGGGGATGGTGGGGTTTGGAGAGGGGAGGGACCTCCGCATGTTATAATGCCATACAATATATCCTCCAAAGCACCCATTTTTTCTTTAGAGTCTGAAAAGAAATTGTAAGTATGAGAGATCTCCAGGCCTGACCTGGAGGCTGGCAACCATAGTAATTAGGGATGCTGGGATTCATGGTGGTTCTGGTAATTTAAATATACCACCTGTCCAATCCTTTTAAAAGGAAAGACGTTGCAGGATGATCCCTTGTTGTACACAAAAAGTTGTTGGTAGAATTCAAAAAACAAAACAATCCATGCCTTGGAGTTTGTTTTTCAATGAATTTCATGCAACACGATAACGCAAAAAGACAATAACCATCTTAGGCCACTAATGCAACAGAGATCCCTTCAAAGCACAAGCACTAACACATACTAGCACACAGCAGAGAGAGAAACAAGGGGTAGGCTGAACTGCAAGGGAAAACATTCAATAAGCCCTAAACACTAGAGAATGCTCCACAGCTCAGGGTACGAGTGGACTAAACTACTCTTTCAGAAGTATTTACAGTTGTTGTTGTTTTTGTTCAGTCGCACAGTCGAGTCCGACACTTCGCGACCCCATGGACCAGCTCTCGCCAGGCCCTCCTGTCTTCCACCGTCCTCTGTAGTTGGTTCAATTTCATGTTCGTTGCATCGATGACACTGTCTAACCATCTCATCCTTTGCCGTCCCCATCTTCTTTGACTTTCAATCTTTCCCAGCATCAGGGTCTTCTCCAGTGAGTGCTCCCTTCTCATTTGGTGGCCAAAGTATTTGAGCTTCAGTTTCATTATCTGGCCTTCCAGGGAACAGTCAGGGTTGATTTCTTTTAGGATTGACTAATTTGATCTCCTTGCAGTCCAAGGGACTCTCAAGAGTCTTCTCCAGCACCAGAGTTCAAAAGAATCTATTCTTCGGCGCTCGGCCTTCCTTATAGTCCAACTCTCGCAGCCATACATGATTACTGGGAATACCATTGCTTTGACCATGCGGACTTTTGTTGGCAGGGTGATGTCTCTACTTTTTATCATGCTGTTTAGGTTCGCCATCGCTTTCCTTCCAAGGAGCAGGCATCTTTTAATTTCATGGCTGCAGTCAAAATCTGCGGTGATCTGGGATCCCAGGAACGTGAAGTCTGTCACTACTTCCACGACTTCCCCTTCTATTTGCCAAGGAGTGATGGGGCCGGATGCCATGATCTTAGTTTTTTTGATGTTGAGCTTCAAGCCCACTTTTGCGCTCTCCTCTTTTACCCTGAGCAAGAGGCTCTTTAGGTCCTCTTCACTTTCTGCCATTAGAGTGGTATCGTCTGCATATCTGAGGTTGTTGATCTTTTCCCCAGCAATCTTAATTCCCGCTTGTGATTCATCCAGGCCAGCATTTCGCATGATGTACTCTGCATATATATTAAATAAGCAAGGTGACAATATACATCCTTGTCGTACTCCTTTTCCTATGCTGAACCAATCAGTTGTTCCGTATCCGGTTCTAACTGTCGCTTCTTGGCCCTTATACAGGTTTCTCAAGAGACATGTGAGGTGGTCTGGTACTCCCATCTCTTTAAGGACCTGCCATAGTTTGTTGTGATCCACACAGTCAAAAGCTTTAGCATAGTCAATGAAGCAGAAGTAGATATTTTTCTGGTACTCTCTTGCTTTCTCCATAATCCAGCGAATGTTGGCAATTTGATCTCTAGTTCCTCTACCTCTTCGAAACCCAGCTTGTACTTCTGGTAGTTCTCTATCCACGTACTGTTGAAGCCTAGCTTGTAGGATCTTGAGCATGACCTTGCTAGCGTGTGATATGAGTACAATTGTGTGATAGTACGAACATTCCTTGGCATTGCCCTTCTTTGGGATTGGAATGTATACTGACCTTTTCCAATCCTGTGGCCACTGTTGCATTTTCCAAATTTGCTGGCAAATTGAGTGCAGCACTTTAACAGCATCATCTTTTAAGACTTTGAATAGCTCAGCTGGAATACCATCACCTCCACTAGCTTTGTTGTTAGTAATGCTTTCTAAGGCCCATTTAACTTCACATTCCAGGATGTCTGGCTCGAGGTCAGTGATTATACCGCCGTGGTTGTCAAGGACAAGGTCTTTCTTGTATAGTTCTTCTGTGTATTCTTGCCATCTTTTCCTAATCTCTTCTGCTTCTGTTAGGTCCCTACCGTTTTTGTCCTTTATCATGGCCAGCTTTGGAACGCTCCCTTGATTTCTCCAATTTCATTGAAGAGATCTCTTATTGGTTCATATCAGGAAATGTCAAAAGTGCTGCGTAAGGAAAAAGATTGAATTTTTTTGAGATATTCACTTCTGGAGATAACATTGGAAACTTAGTTTTTTGAGGCCTGCACAGCCTTCAGCTGAAGTTCAGAGGACTCCCATCAACAAAATGCCATTGGCACGGGGGGGGGGGGGGGTGCACTGAAAAAAAAAGTGGGCAAAATTGCCACCCCTTGCTCTTGTGTCAGCATAGTGAGCTCATCTCAACAAATGTATAGGTCCATTCCTTGCAGAAAGATGCCCTCTCATAACAAATTCAATCCATTATGTAAATAAGATGTTCGTTTTGCCATTGTCGGTACTCAATTAATTTGTTCCTCCATTCTGTCAGTTCTGGGCATTTTTTCACCTTTCATTTTGTCTTATAGTTGTGTTGTGATTTTTAGATAGTTTGTTTTTAGTTTTGTGAATCCTCTTTTGTGAGTGGAAAGAGGGATAAAAATATTTAAATAAATATGATGAGAGCTAGTAAGTAGTACTATATATTCTTAATCCATGGCTGATGCAAATACAACATATACACATATTAATATTTGGAAAGAATGCTTGCTTGTGAATTGTTTTTATTGATACATCTATGGGCAGATAGTTAAGAAAGGTATAGGCCATAAGGTCTTCATAGTGCAGTATTTGCTGTATCACTGTACTTAAGAATTCAAATAATTATGATTTGCAAAAAATGTAAAATGATTAAGTAAAAAAAGTATTATCAACCTATCTGGTATGTTTTATCCTTCCCTTCCTCAAAGGAGAACAGGTCAAAATATGTAGTTCTCGCTTCACCATTTTATCAGAGGTCACCCTTTAACAAGGTAACCCTGTGAAGCTTAATGACAAAGTTTGAATTTGAACCTGGTAGTGCAATCCTAAACAATGTCACACCATTTTAAGACCACTGGAGTCAATGGACTAACAAGGGTGTAACTCTTCTTAGGATTGCACTGTATATATCCCAGGTCCTAGTCTGTTATTTTATCTACTGTGGGTTATTCCCACATATTCTGTTTTATTTGCTTGTGCTACAGATACGATAAAATTATGTTTAGTATAGATGCTCTTTCCAGAGCTATAATCCGTACTTTGGAATTAGAAAAAAAAAAATCCCCAAGTATGAGGTTCAGACATGTGTGGACTAACTTTTATGAAAAAAGTAGAATAAACCAATGTGGAAAATTTGGAAACAGTGAAAAATATCTCAGTGAGAATTCTAAAGGAAGTGGTCATTCAAGCATAGCCTGGACACAAAGACAGCTGTGATCACTCTGTAACTGGAACTACAGACATGAACCTTTAGTAATAGATGGCATATTTTTCAAGGCAGTAAAACTTTAATGTCACAGAGATTCCAAAAGGAAATGCTATGATCAATTGATTAAGGTACTTATGAATTAAGAAGTGTAAAAGATGAATCATGAGAAATTATGTACTGACCACAGTTTAATCAGGGTTAGGACTTTGCTAATACTAAAAGAAACCATTATACTTGCATGAAATTCCAGCCAACAAGCAGAGCCACTCACCTCTTAACCAAGCTAACACAGGCATAGCTAGACACTGATTATTTATTTATTTGGAATCTCAAGTTGCACACATTAAGTTTATCAATAAGTTTGTACAATGAACACATCAATGCTGAAGTCAATACACTCAACAAGTCATTTTGAACAGTGTTTGGTGATAAAGAGCCTCCATTTGCCAGTGAAATTAGAGAGTGTTATGCAAATAGTCCCTTCATCAGAATGCAAGTCAGAGTCCTTCAAGCTTTGGGTGTTGGAGTCAGTCAATTCCCATGATGGGACCTGCCCCAGCTTTCAGCAGACCCAATAACGCTGAGAAGCTAACCCGAGTAAGTGATGCCTCAGAGTGCTTGCCAAAGTAACCAGTCCTTGAGCATTCCTTGCATTTTGTTGTGACCTAGTTACTAGTATGCTAACTTAATTAGTATGCTAACTTCCAACAGCACAACCTCCCAACACCTCCAGTGTAGAAAAGGCAAAAGCACCTACCAGTCTGGTTTTAAGAGAAAGAAAAGAAAAACTACTCAACCCATCAATCAGTAAGTTTAAAGCTAATCCTATATTATAAATTAAGAAGGAGGGCGGGTGAAGAAAACCTGGCTAAGTACTGGGAACACAATCACAGGTGTGCTCATCGCCTTTGGTCAATGCACATAACCATTGACAAAATATGCTCATTCTGCCTGCTGCAGTCATATTGCAGGGATGGGAAGGGTCAACAAAACAGTTAAATGGGACTTATGAGCCAGCTGGCCACCACAGTAAAAGAACCAGAATAGCTGCACCAACAATGATAGATTCTCCAGACACTGAATATGAATCTTTAAGAGCACTGGAATATCAAATTGCCAGTTACATCTTTATCATGTCTGTAATTTTATCAGGCAGTTAGCAAGCTGCTATGTTTTCTTGACCAGCTGAAGCTACAAGAAAACTTGAGAAATTCACAGGGTTAAGGATAAAATTGAAGGGGGGCAGAACTGTCGTTCTGAGCTTCTCGGCAGGCACGCAAGATAGCTATGTGACACATACAAGTGAGTAGGAAAGAATCATTTCAAAGTTATATATTACAACTGTCTTCTCTGTAGATAGTTAATTGCTTATTAAGAGAACAGATGTGGCGACCTAACACTCTTCGTTGAAAGACCTGTTTTGCTTCCATTTTCTGAAGCAAGACAGGCTGGAAAAGAAAGCAAAGCCTTCTCAGTGGTAGCATCCCTGATCTGGAATGTCCCCTCCCCAACAGTTTGCCTGGTGGTGAACCTGTGGAACATTCAGTATCAAGTCATGACACTGGCTTAGGTTTTCAGCTATGTGTAGTTATTTGACACACACACACATCACTCCACTCCTGCACATAGTTCTGTGGGGTTTCGTAGCCCACTGCTGAGTCCTTTCTTCTTAGAAAAGATATTCCTTTCTCATTCACACTTGTTTGGTTTATTGAACTCAGTCATACCATAGGGGATGGTCATTCTGAAAATGTGAGGGGTTGAGAAAATGTGTACATCTCTTGCCCCTTGACCATCCATCTCCCCAGCTTAGGTGCTTGTTGTAAACAGGCTGGGAAGAAGGGTGGGTAAATAGAGGGCGGAGGTCTCGTAGCCTCATGAAAAAACTTGCACAGGTACAAACTGATATTTTTTCTCTCTTAATAAATGCAGAAGACTGGATATTGTACCCAAAGAACTGAGAACAAAAAGCCCACTACAATCCACTTATCCTGCAAACTATGGGGAAAATTTGTGCCATATTCTCTCCAAGAAACTGCTTAAACATCTGATACAGTGTCTTATATTGAAAGCAGAAACAGATCAATGAGAAGCTCTCTGAACTGGACATTTCCATAAGGAACCTACTTGTTTACTAGGATTTTTGGCAAGGAAAGTAATCCGTCTACAATTCACAACGTATTTCCCTGAAGAAACAGAAATACAAGAAACTTTCTAGTCTGCTGCATGGTGTAGACAACAACAGCTCCTCCAGAAATATTGTCAACCTCTCACAACACACTCTCAGCCTGGCAGAGGAATCTGTTCTTTCAAGGCGACTGTTCTTTTGCCCCAGTAAATCCACCGAGATGATACATTTCTCTGGTGACTTGGAGGCCTTTATTCACCACCTGCATCTGAAGGAGCACTTTCATCAAGCTTCGTAACAGAACAGGGCTGGACAGGCAACATCTTCACAAGATAGCAATTCAAAATCCTACCTACCATTCGACAACACATTGACCCACAATTGCCACTCACCAATGCTACAGGGAAAAGCTCTTTATGGTGCTCTGATGGTCACAATACCACACTAGGTTGCTACACAGAATGTTTTTTCTGCCAAGACCAAGCTGACATGATCAAGAAACATCATCTGTCACAACACAACTTCACTCTTGCTAAAAGAAACACAATAAACATCCTTAAAAACAATCTAGACATCATTATTAAAGAAGCTGACAAAGGAGGTGTAGTTGTCATCATAGACAAATAAGACTACATTCAGAAAACCGAAAAACTACTCTCCAATATCACTTTCTATGAACAGCTATCTTCAGACCCCACTCAGGAATACCAAAAAGAATTAAACAGGTCTATGAAAGAATTACCAACACATAAACAGGAACAGATCTCTATGGGCCAGGTATTTTCTGTTTTCTACCCAAAATACACAAGCCCAGCAACCCAGGACATCCTGTTGTCTCAGGCACAGGCACCATCATTGTAGGTGTGTCTGGTTACATTGACTATTTTCAGACCCTATGCCATCAATGCCTCCAGTAATGTGTGAGACACTACAGACTTTCTGAGGAAAAAAATACAATTTGTTAATCTTCCAGGATATGCTATTTTGGCTACCATAAATGTTAAGTCTCTATACACCAACATGCCACACAAACATGGACTCCACGCAATTAGGAACACCATCTCTGGCAATACCATGGCTGTCTTCACTACCAGGCTCTGCCAGTTTGTCTTCACTCACAACATATTTGGTAAAGATTTATTCCTTCAGTTTATTCCTTCAGTTTGCATGGCACTGCAATATGCCAACATTTCATGGCTGACCTGGAGCAGCACTTCCTCAGCTTGTATCCATTAACATGTCTTTTGTACCCAAGATTTACTGATGACGTTTTCATTATTTGGAAACATGGGAAAGAAGCACTGGAGAAATTTCACCAGACCTTCAGCAACTTCCACCCCATGATCAACCTGACCATGAACCAATACACATAAAAATTACATTTTCCAGACTGTACAAATATATAATGGAAGCATAAAAACCACCCTATACCCCAAACCTCCTGATCACTAACATAGCTACACATCTCCAGGCACCACTCTAAACACACCAAATAACCCATTGTCTACAGCCAAGCTCTATGCTACAGCCACATCTGTTCTGATCTCTCAAACCGAGATTCTCATCTGCAGGATCAACAACAGACATTTTTGGAATTACAATAGCTGCCTGATGCGGTAAGGAAACAGATCAACAAAGCCAGAGTGATATCAAGAGATAACCGGCTACAAGATAGGTCCAAAGAAAATAACAACAGAACACCACTGGTGGTCACATACAGCTCTCAGCTCAAAGCATCATTAACAACCTACAACCTGTGCTGGACAATGATACTCCTCTTTCACAGGTGTTGGGTAGCTAACTTTTCCTTGCCCACAGACAGCTTCCTTACCTTAAACAACTTCTCACCCTCAACAATGCCCTTCTTAATATGGACACAGGCTCCAAGACCAGGGCCTGTAATAATTCAAGATGCCAACTCTATCCCCATATTCACTCTGATAACACAATAATCAGACCTAATACTAGTCATACCATCTCAGGTTCATTCGCTTGATCATCTTCTAATGTTATATATGCTATTCAATGTCAGTAGTGCACTTCCACTCTCTACATTGGATAAACAGGTATATCCCTATGCAAATGAATGCTAAACCTGTGTTCATTCATAAGTTCAGAACAGTGGGCTGCTGAGGGCTGAATATAGAATATAGGGCTGACATCGGATTCTTTTCTTTACCATTCATTAACCATTTTTCTCATACATTACAAACCATAAAAACAAAATAGCTATCAAACATAAAGACTGGCATGTATATTCTATACATGGCTATCAGTTGGGGGGATTTCCATTACCTACCTAATTGAGCCAGATCACTTTTTTCAGGGCCATCAATCTGATAACCATATAAGCTTCTTTACACTTCATAGTCCACTCTGCTATACTAGGAATAGTATTTTTCCAATGTCATGTATATACTATTATTGCTGCTGTTATAAATGCGAGATTATATCATGCAATATTATATTATATTTTTTGAAGCATAGACACATAATTTAACAAAATAACATCTGGAGAACAGGGAAATTCTGAATTTTTTCCATACATTCCACCACTAACAACCAATTTTATTTTGTCTTTGTACACAGCCACCACATAAGTATGTAGTCAGCTTTTGTGGGCTGACAATAACAAGAGTCATTACAGCTTCTGTAAATTTTCACCAGTTTATATGCTGTCAAGTGTCACTGGTGAAGCATCTTCAATAGATTCAGTCTAATAGCATTGAAAAAGAGAATACAAAGCCTTGGGTATTTATAAAAGTTCATATTTCTTCTGAGATTACACGACCTGATTGGGCAAAGGATCCTTTGAAGCAGCAGAACTACTAAGAGATTTGCCAACTACTTCTCGGTCTTTTGGCTGAGAACAAGTGTGGGGACTAGGGTTGCCAGGTCCAACTTGGGAAATATCTGAGGACTTTGGGGGTGGAACCAGGAGACTTTTGTGATGTCATGTCCTGTGATGTCACTTCCAGGTCAAAGGTCAAGTGATGTCACTTCCCAAGCAACACTCCTTCCAATGATGTCACTTCCAGCACATGGCACCAAAACCCCACCTCTTCCTGTGATGTCACTTTCCTGGCATGCCCTCAAACTTGCCTCTTCCTCTGAAGTCACATCCTACTTTCAAAATTCAGATTTCAATACGCTGTTGTATATCACTTCCCACCCCCACCTTTTCCCCATTTTACATTACCTGTAGGCTTTTAGACCTCCTTCTAGTGCAAAAATAACCAAAAGCTTTAAGAAACATAAAATACTTTAATTTAAACATATAACAATTACAACAAAAAAATCAAGCAAACAGCACATGTCAAACAAGTGAACAAAACAAGAGAAACTGTCATGTTTATGCTGCTTTCTGATTTTGGGAAGGAAAGCAATATTTATCTTGGCTTCTTGCTGCTTTTAGCAACTCTGGTTGTGATTTTATAAAGTTGCAGAATTCTTCACAGGGCATCCTGAAATTAAGTTTCACCTGGAGTTCTGCTTTGATAAGGCAATCACAAGTTTCTTTCCTTGCTCCAGACCTACATCATTAACCTGAAGACTCTCTCACAGTAGGCATTGGATACAGGGATAGACAGTGCAAAAGAGACCAACTACAACAGATGGCTGTCTGGAATGTGCCTGTACATCTTTACCCATCACTGGTCTATCTTCTCTTCCTGTGAGGAAATCTCTTTTTTGGCATTTTGACACAATGCAGATGCCATCCAAAAGCTTGTCAGTATCTATTATATCAGGGCCAAAATTAAGGGCTTTGACAAGACTCTCTAACTGATCCCACATCTCAGGACTGTCAAGAGAGAGCAATGCCATGTCTTTGAAAACTGATGTTTCAAAATTATACCATCTCTCAAGGTAGTCAATGTACCTTGTCTAATCTGTTCCTCTTTGGAATTTTGCCCTCTGAGATGCAGAGATGTTGACCAGAATGGCCATAGCAGATCTTCATATAACTGTTCTTGTCTCCTCTCCTTAAGTTTTTCACAAAGGTTTTTCACAGGATTTGGTGGAGCTCTACGCAGCTAACATTGACATTTTCCAGTTTTATCACAATGGGATTGAATAATGTCATCATATAGTGTAGGAAGTACATAAAACATAGAGGAAGAGATTATTCCTCTTCTGGACTGAATCCTTCCCAGAATTTTTTTTCACATTCTTCCCCACACATCAGGAGGTATGCCTTCAGTGCAGGCCAGCACTGAAGAACCCATTCAACAGCAGGCATAATTGATAACCACTGTGTTGGACCATGTCGAATCAGATCTCTAGAATCTACAAAGTCAAAGGAGGACCTCAGGGAGTCTGTACTTTTGGCTGAGCATGAGAACTCACTGTATTTTTGTATGACAGACTATCTCACTTTGTGTCTAATTGGTTTTAAACAAAATCCACACATTGACATGACTAAACTAAATATACAAAAAAAAAGTTACCTTCCAAAACCTGCAAGTATTTTCTCTCAAAAACCCAAAACTTAACATCATTGGAGAATAGGAACAAGGTTACTACTTAACATATATCACATAAAGATAATTTATTTTGTCCTTTTTTGATAGGTTTTTTCAATATGTGTGTGCATTTGTGTGTGTACCTGGAAGTCATGGCAACCTCTGGTGACTGACTGTGCACCTGACAGTCATGATGACCTCTGGTGACTGACCCTGACTGGGGGCCTGGAGGATATTCAGAGAGGTGGCTGCCCCCACCTTCCACCCCTGGTATTTCAAGGAGGTCTCCCTTCCCAGTACTTGCCAGAGCCGATCCTGCTTAGCTTGCCAGATCTGATGAGATTGGGCTAGCCTGGGCTATCCAAGTCATGACAAGGTTTTATTTTGTGAAGGTTATGCCCTTACTTCCTAAACATGAGATGCAGGTAGACTTGCTGGGACACAGTAAACTCCCTCTCCCCAAACAAACAAAAGTCATGTTAGACATTTTTATTTCTTTCTCTCCTTATTCCTTCTGACTCAAGGCTGCTAGCACACTTGAGCTTCACTGCCACAACAGAACCCAGGTCCTAAGTATCTGGACTCCATCCTCGGTAAATGTTCATAATTCAGAAGTCCCACATGGCTTCAGAAATACTAGAAGATGCTTTTAGGAAGCAGTTCTTTCTAATTGCATCTTTTCGTAAAAGCCCCATCTGTTAATTATTGACCATTCAATGATCTAGACCTATATGGCAAAGCATCACCATGTCAATCATCATACACTAATTAGTGATTTAATTATTTGTGGTGTATCTTATAATTGGTTTTTAAGAAAACAAGGTTATTGTAGGAACTGGAGTTGTCTTTAGAAAGATCAGTTGCAGAGTTGCAGAGTTAAGAAAACACTATGATAAAACTAATTAAAAACATATAGCAATGAAGGAAACAACTTTCCCCTTCCTCACTGAACTCAAGGCTGAGCACAGAGCAGAGATAAACTGTTGATCATAACTGGTGAAGCATTTGTAATCATTCCAGAGATTAAGATTTTGGCATCCCATTAAAAAAGTTTTCTTAAAGAGTAGAAACTCTGTGTCCCAGTTCAGATCCCAAGTGATGCTCCTCCTTTCCACTATGTACTTAAACTGAGGGGACTACTCCACCCACTTGTACTTGCAATCACCAGATTCATACAATTTTTTTAAAGTGAGGAATTCTTTGAATCAGGATTTTACATACATCAGCCCTCATGTAGGCTGCCAGTATAGTCTAGTAGTTCATGCACTGATCAGGTTCTATGGTGGAGCACTCTCTCCTCTGAGTGGGAAAAATAATGTCACTCAAGAGAGCCAGTTTGGTGTAGTGGTTAAGTGTGCGGACTCTAATCTGGGAGAACCGGGTTTGATTCCCCACTCCTCCACTTGCACCTGCTGATGTGACCTTGGGTCAGTCACAAGCTCTGGCACAGCTGTCCTTGAAAAAGAGCAGTTTGTGTCAGAGTTCTCTCAGCCCCACCCACCTCACAGGGTGTCTGTTGTGGGGAGGGGAAGGGAAAGGAGATTGTAAGCCGCTCTGAGACTCCAAATGAAGAGCGGGGTATAAATCCAATCTCTTCTTCTTCTTCTTCTTCTTCAAACAAGGTGGAATGGCTATATCTACATGGAATAGGGGAGCAGTATACACCTACTACTACTCTATGTTTGATATGTGCAAGAACCAAGCTCATGCATCATTTTAGATATTCCATTGTGCTTATATACTTCTCTGTCCTATAAAAACGGTTGTTAGAACTATGTCTATTGCTTGGAAAAGGAGTCCCTAATATGCACCAGGCTATTATTTGGCAAAAAAGGAGTTCCTGGTATGCACCAGCTCGGTGTGCAGCCAGTTTGGTGTGAAAGCCAGTTTGGTGTAGTGGTTAAGTGCGCAGACTCTAATCTGGGAGAACCGGGTTTGATTCCCCACTCCTCCACTTGCACCTGTTGGATGACAGCCATAGTTCTGTTCTTGAAAAATAGCAGTTTCTGTCAGAGCTCTCTCAGCCCCACCTACGTCACAGGGTGTCTGTTGTGGGGAGGGGAAGGGAAATGAGTTTGTAAGCCACTCTGAGACTCCATTGGGTAGTGAAGGGCAGGGTATAAATCCAATCTCTTCTCTTCTTCTTCCTCCTCTCTCTCCCATTTGGCTTCTGGCCTCTGAAACCCAACACACTCCCCAAAAACTGGAAGATAATTTTTTGTTACTCTTGGAATTCGGCAGCATTATGGGTCATTCCAGATATCCTCAAGCTGACCCAAACCAGTTAATTTCTGGTTTATTTTTGGGTTGGGAATATTTGAGTGCACATGCCTAGTGCTAACTATGGTTTGTCTGAATGCCTGCATTTAGCCATCACAATTGACCATGATGACCAGATCAAACCAGTGTTTCATGTCTAATGAAAGACTATGAGGAATTTCACATTACCCTTTTTAACCCGTTTTGAAGCCGTTTTTGATCTGTCGTGGAGTAAACCGGTATAGGGCTGCCATTTCACACATGGCTTTCCCCTTCCAGTAAAGAGCTGGATCTGAAGCGGTTTGCCATTTCAGACTGCACCGCTTTTTCCCGTGGTTTTTCGCCCGCCCGGGTGATCTCCAGCTTTTTTTTAAAAAAATGTTCGCTTTAGAGCGCTATAGCGCTATAACACAACACTCCAGGCATTCCAATGGGGTTGATATAATGCTGTTGCATTATATTGTTATATTATTATAGTTCTATAGCGCTATAGTGCTATAAAGCGAACATTTAAAAATAGCCGGAGATCGCCCACGCGGGCGAAAAACGGTGGGAAAAAGTGCATCGGAACTAGGAGAGGAAACTCAAGACTACTTGGAAGCGGTTGACAAATAAAACACTTCAGCCTCATTTCCTAAACATTTGTGTGTGAAATTACAAATATATTCCAGTAGGGAACCCGTTCTAAAATGGTTCTGTCTGAAATGACAGACCAGAAACCGTTTGGGAACCGTTCCTCTTCCGGATTATATTGTCTGTCTGAAATTCCTCTATGTGTTCAAAGCCCTCTTCCATCCCTTCCTACCTGTCAGCTGACTGATATCATGAGAATTATTGTTGGGTCCAGTTGAAAATTCAAAATGGAACATTTTAGAGTTATAGTTGCTTTTTAGTACAGTAACACTTTTTGTAGCCTATATTACAGTTAGGTTTATCTATAATCATTATATTTTGCATACTTCATTAGCATTTAATCTGCAAGGGTCACAATATTGGGATAAATATTGGCATTATATTCCAGCATGTATAATAAGCTGGTGGTATGTTAAAAGTGCTCAGATATAGTTGTTGCAGTAATATAAGACTGTATTGCATATTATTCTAAACTAATAATAGAAATAATAGAAAAGGAACCTAACTAAAGAAGTATTAATGTCCAGGGATAGGCTGGGAACCATCAGCCCCATCCTTGCTCCTAGGGAGTAATGACATAGTGGGGAAACACCTCCAGGCTCAGCTGATGGGTACAGAATGACAGGGTGACACTCAAGACCTGCCAGTGGCAACCAAGAGGGGCTGTGCTCACAAAAGAGAGAGACAACACCCGAGATCCGGAGAGGTGCCCCAAGGGTTGGGAGGTCTCACAGCTCCAGGAAAAGGTCCCTTAAACTCCTACCTCACATCCCACCCCTGGGGTTTGGGGCAACAAAGGAGGCCTGGGTCAAAAGGGGGGAAATGTTCTCGCCCCATTGGTTCCTATGCAGCTGCCAGGCAGCTCTCTCCCTGCACCACCCACTCTCTCATTGGTCAGCTGCAGAGCTCAGAGTCCTGAGGTAAAAAAAGCCAACAGTTACAAGGGATTGCAGACAGCTAATGACAGTTGAGGAAATCAGGAGTGGCCAACAAACACCTGTGAGGTCCATTAATGCTGCTGGCCAAGCCTCTCCAATGGCTTCCAACACACTCCCCCCACCTCCTACACCTAACTGGCAGTTGTCTGTTGGGTGCAGCCCCACCTCCACAGTGGCTTCTAATACTCCTCCCTCCTCCCCCTCCTACACTGGACAGGCAGCTGCCTGTCAGGTGTAGGAGAGGAGGTGGTATGGCTTCCAACACACTTCCCCCACCTCCTACACCTAACAGGCAGTTGTCTGTCGGGTGCAGCCCCACCTCTACAGTGGCTTCAAATACTCCTCCCCCCTCCCCCTCCTACACAGGACAGGGAGCCTGCCCCAGTAGTAACGCCTTGGTGATCCTGCCAGCCTTGCCTCCACAGTGGTTTCTAATACTCCTCCCCCTCCCCCTCCTACACTGGACAGGCAGCTGCCTGTCAGGTGTAGGAGAGGAGCTTGGGTGCTTACAGCCGCCAGGGAGGTTAGCTCAGCAGGGTTGCCATAGAACTGCTGCTGGCCCAGCCTCCCCAATGCCTTTAAATACAATCCCCCCCCCCAACACCAGACAGACCAGTGTCTGTCAGGTGTAGGAGCAGAGCCAGGGTATGAATGCTTATGGGGAGATAGTAAAGGACATTTCTAGGAGCCATTTTGATGTGTGCCTCCCTCATGAACCTGAAGAAATGTCCACCACATCAGCACTCCCTCACACCAACTCCCCCTCACACCTCTCACCTCTTACTGCCCCAAGAAAGTTCCTGGCAAACATTGAGCCAGATACACCAATGTTACAAGGAGGAGGCAACTTAGGAATGCGGCAAAGACATTTGCACAAAGCACTCCTGCAGTGCACTGAGCTGCACAGGCCAAGTACCAGCAAGATCACCCTGAGGTGCTCAGAACAACACAGTCTCCATATGAGCAAAACAGTCCAGGAACACAAGTAGAGAGGCCATCACTTTCGTGGAAGGTGGCAGGAGTTGACTTAACAGACGACTGCTTCTTAAATTGAGAGTTCTATGTGGCCTGCTCCAGAGTGAACTCATCAAGCAGCCTGGTGATCCTAGCACCTGAGGGCAGAACCACCAATGTGGTCTAGAGAGAGGTCCTTCAGTAGAGAGAGGAAAAAGTACGTATGTCTCACTTCATTTCTTACACTACAATCTTCTCTATTAGAATTCCTACAGCAAATGTCACATTTCAAAATTCACATCATCAGTATTATAACTGGATTTACGGAACTTAAATACCGTAGCAAAGCACAGGTAGCAGGCTAGTAATAAATAAAACTAAAACATGAGAACATATGATTTACACAAAAACAAGCTGCAAACTTATCCAGTTCCAAAAAATTAACAAGCAAGGCACTAGGCCTAATGGCTCTCCTGGCCCTCTCTCTGATTGGTTATCTTGCTTACAGGAACTTCTTGCACCCCAAAACACACACACACACGCACTTTGTTTCATAAGGTTTGGCACAAAAACCTCCTCTGTGAAACTGGATAACCATGCTGATCCTGAAATTTTACAGTCTTCCATGTGGGCTAATGGGGATCAGTCAAGGAACTCACACAGCTGCTAACATGTAGCAGCAGGGATTGGATAATTGATTCAGTGCATCTTGGACCTATCCTGATGCAGATATCTCTCACATGAAACCTGTCTTCTATTTGTACTCAAAATGGTTGATAATTCTATAAAATTCCTTCCAACTGAACTATCTAACTAGGGATCAAGTACTTAGGGACAAGCCAAATGACTATTAGCGCTTCTTCATTATTGTGTAATTATGCAACATAATGCAAAAAGCTGTAAGACAAAATCAGCACTTGCTAGACTTGTGAAACAAGGCAGACAGATTTCTTGCTTCTGTGCAGTACAGCTGAGGTATTCTCTGCTGTTCATTATGCATACTGTAGATAGCTCTTAGCAGCATTGTGTGAATATCTAAAGCTGCCACAAGGTGGCAAGGTACACAAATACACCAAAGCCATTTTTTTTCTTTTCTTCTAGGCAAAGGTAGATTCAACAAATATATACATATGATGAAGGGATTTTGAGCTTGCTCAGACTAACGAGGTTATTTATCATATATCCATTCGTATCTGTTAATTCATTGAATTTTTTTCTCCTCATATTGACACAGAGAGTACTCCATCTTTCTGTGTTATACCTCTGAGGATGCTAGTCACAGCTGCTAGCGAAACGTCAGATACTACAATGCCAAGACCACGGCCATACAGCCCAGAAAATCTACAACAACTAATGAACTCTGGCCATGAAAACCTTCGACAACATATTGAACACCTCTACAGGGAGGAAACATTTCAACAGATCCAGAGATTGGAAACACTTTGGAACAAGAAAACACATACCATTTTTCTTCTCATAGTGACACAGAGATTACTCCATCTTTCTCTCTTATACCTCTTAGGGTACCAGTCACAGCTGCTGGTGAAATGTCAGGTCCTACAATGCCGAGACCACCACCATACAGCCTGGAAAATCTACTACAACTAATGAACTCCGGCCGTGAAAGCCTTCGACAACATATCATTGAATGTTGTTTGTTGAATTTAGCAGAATATTGAAAATATTACTTTGGCTATATGAAAATAACATTTTTGACCTTGCAAGTAGAATACTGAACAACAGAATGTCCAAACTTCTTATTTTATGTAGAACTGACCCATGATTCATTGAGGGTCACAACATCATGTTAATCAGAGATACATGAACATCATCTCTCACATTCCACATGACCACTTAAGCATCAACATGCAGTCCCAGGTTCTATTGCATATAAAAGATAACTTGGAATACAAAGCCCAACCAAACAGGTGTCTAAAAACCAAGGAAATATCAGCAATGCAATAAATGAATATATACATTATTGATTTATTATCTTAATTTGTGCAGGAACCCAAAGAGATTGTTTATGTGTGCTCAAGGGCTTGAGAACCTCCAATGAAATTTTGGCATTTTTGGCTTTAGCAATAAGAAATCCCCATCTCATGCCATCCCATAAAGACCCCTCTGTCTCAAAAATGGCACAGTAGGCTGCTGTTTGATAAATCCCAGAGCCCCATTGGGTCTGTAGAAATAGTCATGCAGTTCCTTGTACCTCAGCAAAAATAATTAGGATTGCCAAATTCCATAAGGGATGAAGATGACAATTTTGGGTAGCAATGGTTACCATCACTACCTGTCAAACAGATTTCCCCCCCGCTTAAGCTAATACATTGAACCCTGTTCATAATTTTTTTACACATGTTTATTTGATTTGTTTGCATTGTTTCTACTGTGTTTTCTTATGGTGGTAATGCAAAACTGATAACAAAGCCTGTTGATGTCTTTTTTTCAGAAAGACCGTTCGCGGATGATATCGTACTGTATCTAACAGAGCCACCAACATCGCTCCCGGCTCTCTTGTCTACGCTGTCTGAATTCGGTGCCATTTCCGGCCTTAAGGTAAACCAGTCCAAGACCATACTGTACCCTATCGTATTGGATACCTTAACCACTCGGGAGATATGCCATGACCATTCCTTCCAGTGGACAATGCAGTACTGGCAGTACTTGGGGGTCAGAATCCCTCTAGACCTCAAAGATATTTTGCGATACAACCACACTGAAGCCAATAACAAAACTGTTTAATTAATGACACGGTGGGATGTCAGACTGCTGTCGTGGGTGGAGCGTGTAAATGTTGCGAAGTCTATGATTATGCCCAAGTTTTTGTATCTGTTCAGGACATTGAAAATTAGGTATAGCGTAGGGCTTGAGATCAAATGTCAATGCTGGTGTATGCCTTGTATTGCAATTCTGGTCTATATTTGTATGTTCAAGTTTATATTTGTGGAGGCAGTTCCTGTTTATGTGTTGTACTATGCTTAAACTCAATAAACAATTAAAAAAGAAAAGAAAAGAAAGACCGACTAGGCTAAGCCTATAGTACTGCTGTGCAAGCCTCTGATCAAGGGCACATTTTGTTCTGCTGCCCAAGACAGCCAGAAGTACACTTAATGTTGAATGGGGGGGGGGATCTTGCACTTTGTTGACATTCTGCTTTTTAATTGGATAGCACTAATATAGGGGATCTAATTGTTCAGCTTTTTTGGCAAGCGTGTTGCATGTTATGTTTCTAGTGCCATGCTAGTACACACTATAGGACCTAGAGTTTTCAGAGCTTTGCCTCTAAGCAATGGAATGGGGGATCATCTCACTTCTTTTTTTAATTTTATAAACTTTATTGAAGATCATACAGTACATTTGTAAATCATAGCACACATACATAAGTTGAATCATGTTCATTTATCACACTCACAGTTACAACTTTTGTTCTGAGACAAGCACTGTCTATCTTTAAAAAACATTCACAATTCGATTAGGCCTTGTAGCACCATTTAGAAGTAGACCATGTTTGATGTTCTATAGTGTTATGTATATTATATATGAGTGGGATTAGAGGATTCCACAATTGGACACAGATTTGTAAGAATAAAAGAATGAAAGAGAGGAAGATATTTAGCATGAAAGACTGCCATTAAGAAAGAATTAAAGTACGATACAGAGGGTTATGTGGTTGGCAATCTTGCATAAGAATATAGTCCAAAAACGGGAACCATTTTTCATCAAAATTAGATTGTTTGGGCAGATTTCGGATCTTTGAACCTTATCTGTGATTTTTTCAAAGATAAAGTGGTCCCATACCTTTTTAAACCAGTTGTTTCTCATTGGAGCCAAAGAAGACTTCCATACAGACGCTACTGAAGTTTCCGCAGCTACTAGGAGACTCGTTATTAGCTCTTGTCTTAATTTGGGTACGTTTGTTTCATGCCAGTCATCCAGGAAGATCAATTCTGGAGTGAATTGTTGTAATATATCTTGCCAGAAAACAGCAATAACACTGCATTCCCACCAACAATGGGCAATGTGGAGAATTAGGGAATCCCCAGGGCCCACGTGGAGGCTGGCATCCCTAGACCTGCTTACCTCACAAGGTGCCTCTTTTGGGTATTTATTTATTTATCTTTGACATTTTTACCCCCCCTCCCCGCGAGCAGGCTCAGGGCGGCCCACAAGAGGGCACAGGCCCATGCATAAAAACAAGATAAAACAATAAAACCATTAAATAACAACGAAAACAAGAATAAAGTGCTCCATGCAAACAAGATGGTCTCAGAATAATTTCATGATGGTCTCAGTCATTTCATTTGGAGTGATATTGTCCTGTAGATGGTCCAAGGCTAGTCCAGCGGTATCAGTGCCATGCAAGATTATGGCAGATCTTCCGGGGACTACCCCTGACCCCGTTGTTGTCCCCACCATTGGTGGTGGTGGTAGTGACAGCCCCTATATGAAAGCCTGGCGGAAGAGCTCCATCTTGCAGGCCCTGCGGAACTGCATAAGGTCCCGCAGGGCCCTGATCTACTCTGGGAGCTCATTCCACCAGGTAGGAGCCGCTACTGAAAAGGATCTGGCCCTGGTCGCAGCAAGCTTTGCTTCCCGGGGGCCTGGAATCACCAGGTGGTGTTGTGTCCTCGACTGAAGTGCTCTTGGGGGTATATGTGGGGAAAGGTGGTCCCTCAGGTAAGTCAGACCCTGGCCATGTAGGGCTTTAAAGGTAAGTACCAGCACTTTGAAGCGGATTCGGTATGTTATTGGCAGCCAGTGCAGCGCTTTCAGCCCAGGCCGGATGTGCTCCCACTTGGGGAGATCCCTCAGCAGCCTGGCCGCCGCGTTCTGCACTAGCTGCAGCTTCCGGATCTGCGACAAAGACAGCCCCATGTAAAGAGCATTACAGTAGTCTAACCTTGAGGTGACCGTCGCATGGATCACTGTAGCCAGGTCATCGTGGATGAGGAAGGGAACCAACTGCCAAACCTGCCTAAGATGGTAAAATGCAGATCTGGCAGTGGCTGCCACCTGGGCCTCCATAGTTAGGGAGGGATCCAGGAGCACTCCCAAACTCCTAACCTCTGATGCTGGCACCAATGGTGCCCCATCGAAGGTCAGGAGAGGGATCCCCAACCCCGAACCACACCGACTCAGGCACAGGACCTCGGTCTTCACTGGGCTTAGTTTCAGCTGGCTCAGCCTGAGCCACCCAGCCATGGCCTTTAATGCCCGGTTCAGATCTTCTGGGTCAGAGCCCGACCGGCCACCCAACATCAGATAGAGCTGGGTGTCATCTGCATATTGATGACAACCCAGCCCATACCTCCTGGCAATCTGGGCAAGGGGGCACATGTAGATGTTAAAAAACATCGGGGGAAGCACTGCCCCCTGAGGCACACCACACTCAAGTGGGTGCCTCCGAGACTGCTGTTCCCCTATCACCACCCCTCTGTCCCTGACCTTGGAGAAAAGAGGCAAGCCATTGAAGAGCGAACCCCATTATCCCCACGTCGGCGAGATGGTGGGTCAGCAACTGGTGGTCGACCGTATCAAATAACAACAGTGCCGCCACACCGCCTTGATCCAGATGCCTCCAGAGGTCGTCAGTATGGGCAACCAGCACTGTCTCCATCCCATGGCCCTGGCGAAAGCCGGAGTGGATCAAGGACCGAAGTGTCATCCAGAAAGCTCTGAAGCTGTGTCGCCACTGCCCTCTCAATCAATTTGCCTAAATAGGGCAAATTAGACACCGGCCGATAGTTGGCCAATTCAGCTGGATCCAGAATTGGTTTTTTCAAGAGAGGACAGACCATCGCCTCCTTGAATGCCTCAGGGAACCGCCCCTCCAAGAGGGACTTCTTGACAATCTCCCTTACAGCATCTCGAAACCCCTCGTGGCCCACTTTGATGAGCCAGGAAGGGCACGAATCAAGGCAGCATGTGGTTGGACGCACAGATACGAGCAGTCTGTCAACTTCCTCCAGACTGAGTGGGTCAAAATATTCTAAACCCTGTGAAGACATGCAAGGGGCCTCAAGTTCATTCACTGTTTCAACTGTGGCTGGGAGGTCACGGCAGAGTACCAAGACTTTGTCCGCAAAAGAGCTCGCAAAAGCCTCACAGCCAATATCCAATTCCCTACTATTTTGTCTGCCTTGTGGCAGAGCTGTCAAGGACCGAATTGTTCTAAACAATTGGGCTGGGCGTGAGCTTGCAGACACAATTGTAGCTGCATAGAATTTTCTCTTAGCAGCCTTGAATGCCACCTCATAGGATCTCATAAACGTCCTATAAGATGTTCTTGATGCTTCGTTGTGGGCCCGCCACCCCCATCTCTTTAGTCATCTTAGCTCCTGTTTCATAAGCTGCAACCCCTGGGTATACCAGGGGGCAAGCCTAGAGCGAGGGTGCAGAGGGCGCAGGGGAGCGATTTCGTCAATGGCTGTGGAAAGCCGGTTATACTAGTCCTCCACAAGCTCATCTAATGAGCCGCCAGGGGGCATCGGATCTTGCAGAGCCATCTGAAGATGTATGGGGTCCATTTGGCTCCACAGGTGAGCTAAAATCTGCTCAACACCTAAACAGGGTCGAGGTGAGAGATTCAGATAAGCCTACAGGGCATAGTGGTCCAACCATGGTACTGCCATTGCAGTAATCCGGTCCCCTGTAATCCCCACAGCAAAGATCAAATCGAGCGTGTGCCTGGCCCGGTGTGTGTGGGTCGATACGAATTGGGAGAGTCCCAGTGCTGCCATGGATGAAACCAGGTATGCAGCCCGGCTGGAGGCCATGTCATCGGCATGGATGTTGAAGCCACCCAAGACCAAAAGCCTAGGGTGCTCCAGAGCCCAGCCTGATACGGCCTCCAGCAGGTATGGCAGACTACTGGCCCGGTGCGTTAGGTGATCGGTACACTAGCCAGATAGCCAAACTCTCCTCGGTCCCCAGCACCAGGCTGACACATTCCATGCCCGTGATCTCCTGTGAGGGGAGCGCCCTGAAGGAGTAAGCCTCCCGAATGAACATCACCACTCCTCCCCCCACCCCTTAGTCCGCGATTGGTGTAGGACCGAGAACCCGAGTGGGGCAAGTTGAGAGAGAGCTACTGTCTCCCCGTCCCACACCCAGGTTTCGGTCATACAAGCCAGGTCCACTTGTTGTTCCGTGACGAAGTCCTGAAGGACTGTTGTCTTATTATTGATGGACCTGGCATCACACAACTCCAATGACCCACTGCTGACCTCCCTCAGGATGGGTCGTAGGCTGGAAGGGCGACAAGCCATTCTTTTTCTTCTGCCTAGACCCACTGCTAAACTTTCCCCTCCCCAAGAGCACCAGAATCTGCTGCTCCAGCATTGCTGCACCCGCCAGTCTTTGCCATGGCCACAGACTACTGGTGCTAGCTGAACAGGACAATTCCTCCACCCAGAGCTGAATGCAGCAGTATCAGCTCAGCTAACTCCTTGCTCTGCCCAACCATCTAACTCCCTATGGTACAAAATGTAAACCTAATGGCTCTCTAATGTACAATATGTAAACTAACTACTCTGCCATAAGATACAGTTACCAGGAAAACCACAATCCCACAGCCTCCAAACCAAACCTTCCTGGACGCCGTTACTAACAATATTTAACTATCCTAACAATATTTAACTATCCTAACCATTCACAGAACGGTTACTAAACTATTCAGTATCTCACCTAACTCTTCCCTAGATAGTTTCAAGAATTCTAAAACCTGGCAATCACTCCGATTCAATCAACCTCTGTCATATTCATCATCCTATAGCATTTAGTCCGCATTCATCTTCAACGTCCATGCACCAAGGTCCAAACTAACTCCATCCATCCTCGCTCCCTGCATCCACACAGCAGGAGCCACTGTTGGCATGAGTCAGATTCAGAGTCTGAGTCTTGGGCCACATATACCAGGTGTCACAGCACTACCGCTTCCCTCCCTGGTTGCTGGTTTTCTGCAGGCCCACCACTGCGTAGAGGAATAGAATGTGATTGTAAGAAGGGGATGTGATTTGAGACTCCTTAAGGTACTGTACACATAAAATGAAGCTCTGGGTACAAAGCCAAAGTATAAATGAAATAAATAAATACATCAGTACTGTGAACAACTGGTGTCATTTCAGCTTTCATAGCTTCTCTGTAAACTTCCTGTATCTTCAGTACATTTATGTAGTTGCAAAGACATGCCATTTGCAAAGACATGCCATTTCCCATGAAATTGCCTCATGGGAAAACAGTATATGCAGCAGAATGGTATAATAACCTCAGACAAAAATATATATATTATAATAATTTTTATTTGCTAGTTTAAGTGTACATTAACATTGTTCCCTTGTTTCATTTTGGGTATTTTAACATTTTCTCCCTAGTCCCTTCCCCCTCAGTTTAATCTTCTTCTTTCAGCCAGGAGCACAGAGCTTGTTGCTTCCACTGAACGTCTTCTTTCTGTTCCTCTTTTATCCAGTTCAAATAAAGGGACCATTTCCCCTAGATTTTCGATGTTCTGACCTCCCATGGCAGGTCCTGGTTGATTGTAGCTATTATATCTGACTGGACAAATTCAAACAGATAATTATTCCAGGTTCTTTCTATCCATTTGCTTTTATCTTTCCACCCTATTGCTATTGCTGCTTTACCGGCTAGTATCATTGCTTTCAATTAATCTTGGTTCTTTTTCTCTATTGTCTCATTTCCTAGAGTGCTCATCATCATCGTTTCAAAATCTATATTCAGCTTTACCTGAAAAAGCTCATCTATTACTCTCAATATAATTTTCCATAATTTTTTAGCCTCGTGGCATTCCCACCACATGTGGGAGTACCATCCTTTCGCACTTTTACAATGCCAACATTAGCTAAGGTGGCTGAGGTTCTGTACCATTTGGTGTAGAATTTTAGTTCCATTTCCCTAAACTTATGTATTTTTATTCTCTTAATTCCTTCCATTAATTTTTTTGCTTTTTGTTCTGTTATTAAAGTTTCTGTACTCCATTTTCCTTGAAGATGACCTATTATTCCTTCTTTATCTGAGGTAATTTTCTTATATATTACTCCTGCTATTCCCCTTTTAGTTTTCTTTATTAATTTATATATCTCTTCTATCGGTTCTTCTATATCCATGTTGCTATTTTCAATTATCTTTTTAATTTTTGTATGTCAGCCTGCAACCTTTAACCAGTGTTTTGCACCTACTTCCTCTTCTAGAACTTGGAGTGGTTTTAAAGTATTCGCATACAACAAATCCTGTATTCTACTGTATCCTTTTTGTTTAAGTAATTCCCACCATCTGTAATCTGTGCCTTCCTCTTCTAGAGTTTCTAGTGGCGCCCATCTAGATGTTCGTTTTAGCCATTTTGACTGCCACTTCCTCCAAACTATGAATGTACTTTTTCTAGGTCCTGTATTCAATTTAAAATCTTTGGCCTGTTTGTTTGTGAAGATACCAAATCTTCCTACTCCTTTAATCCCTTCATTTTCAAACCTAACCAATTTCTGATTTCCTTCTTCTTCTATTTCTAATAATGCTTTTAGCTGAAAGGCTTTGTAATAACTTATTATATCCGGTATTCTCCATCCTAGTTCTGAATTATGATTATATACTAACTTTTTTGCAGTTCTAAATTTTTTGCTATCAAAAATCCATTCTCTTATTTTTGTGTTCCAACTGCCCATTTTTTGTTTGTTAATTGTTAATGGTATTGTTTGAAATAAATATAGTAGTCTTGGTATCCAAAACATTTTAACACTTTTTACTCTGGCGGTTATACTCAGGGTTTTCCTCTTCCATCCCTTCATATCGCTTAATATCTTCTCCCATACCTTTTTGTAGTTTTTTCCACTATCTTATTAATGTTTTTATATATTTCTATTCCCAAATATTTAAATTTCTTAGCTCCCATTCCTATTTTGGTTAATTAATTTCCTTCCTTTCCTTCAAATTAACATTATAATACACTGTTTCTTTTTTTTTTTTAGAACACAATTTTATTTTCATGAAAATATTGACATGTCATCAG
>NW_015163650.1:288817-335275 GCF_001447785.1 Gekko japonicus | reverse complement strand
ATCCTTTTTTGCTTTGTGTGTTTCCTGCAAACACATAATATCTATATCCTGTTGCTTTGTGAATCTAGCAAGTCTATACCTTTTGAGATCAGAACTTAGACCATTGACGTTCAGTGTCAGCACCTTCAACATCTTATCCATATTCTTTTGCACTTAAATTTCCCTGATTCCCTAGCTGAGCATTTACTTTTGTTATTCTTCCCTCCCTACCCCCCAAGATCCCCCTTCCCTCTTCTCCTCCGCCCACTCCCTCATGTCCCTGGTATAGAGCTTGTGGCTGAGGAAGATAGCTCATCCCCCTCTCTATACCTTTGGGTGTGCACATCCCCCCCTTCATATTTAGTTATATCCTTTAATTGTGACCTCTTATCCTATGGATACTTCCCTTTTCTTGTGTCTATGAGAGCCTTCTTGGCCATTTTTCCTGATGTCTGGCAGCTTCTTCTTCTTCTTCTCCTTCTTCTTCTAATGTTGTAGTCTCCTCCATCCTTGTTTGGGATTCTGTATTCCCTGGGTCAATTCCTAGTTTTTTTAGAAGTTTCACTGCTTCTGCTGGGTTTCTTGCAATTAATCTCTCCCCATCTCTAAAAATGACTATGGAGGCTGGGTATGCCCAGGTGAACTGTATCTTATTATAGAAAAGTTTCTCAGCATACGGTTTCATTAGGCTCTTTTGTTTCAATGTTTCTTGGCAAAAATCTTGCCTTACATAAATTCTCTTCTCTTTATATTTCAGATCTTTATTTTTCTCCCGAGCAAGGAATATTTGTTGTTGCAGTTTCTCCCTCGCAAACTTAATTATCACAGGGCATGGTTCCCCTCCTCTCCTTTTGCCCTGCAGCCTATGTGCGCGTTCTATCTGTTCCTCATTTAATTTTATCCCTTGCTCTGATAACCATTCCATTATGCACTTTTCTAATTGCTTTGAATCTATGTCCTCTGGGATTCTGTGTATGATTAAATTAGCTCTTCGGCTTCTATCTGAAAGTTCTGCATTGAGCCTCCTCAGCTGGCTAATTTGTTCCTTGTTTTCCTTCGCTGTTTTATCAGCTTGGGTAGCCAGTTCTTTGATTCCCTTAACTTCCATACTCATTTGTTTAACCTCCTGTTTTACATCTGCAACAGCTGTCCTTATCTTCGCTTGTGATTCCAACATTAGGCTTTGGAATTGAGCCATCTGTTCAGATAGCGCTTTGACTGTGGTCGCCATTTTAACTGATCCCTGCTGGTGTTACCTTCTTATCTTGAAAGTCCAGTAAATATTTTCCTGCTGTTGACAGCTGCCAAGTTTTCAGGTTCTCTATTGCCTTGGACACTCTCCCGCTTGTTTTTCCGCACTTTGGTAGAGATATTTACAGTCCTTTTAGGTCATAATTCTTTCTCCTGTCAGAGGGGGAAGGTGAAGGCTTCTTACTCCTTAGAGCATGCGCACAACCTCCTTGCCTCTTTATTATAATGAACTAATTTAAATGTTCTTTTTCTGTGGTGACTTGAGTGAACTTTGGGTTATCTTAGAAATTCACGAGTATGTCTGTGTGACAGATTTGCTAACAGTTCAGATTTCTCAGCAGAACCTTTTTGGACAGCAAAGGGAAAGAAATGTAAATTATACTGTTGACTAATAATGACACATTCTTGAACAAAAAGCAAAAAAAATTGTACAAGAAGCTCTCTAATACATTTGGCATGCTTGATAGCTCAAGCAAGGAGACATGATGGAGAGAAAAAGAGTCTCATTTCTGGCCCCTGAAATAAAAAAAAATAATGTACCATTATTGTCAAATCAATTTGGGATAAATGTAGGATGAAAAAAAAATCTATATACAGCTTCTTCTTATATATGCTTTAAACGCTTTTCTGGCACTTCAACAATTGCCAGTCTTTAAGAGCAATTACACTGGTGCTGGTTGGGGTTTGCCCCATGTTAAAAAATTAGTGAAATTAGTAATTATTTAAAGTAGGAATGATTTTGTATTTGGAGCTTTGCACTTTATTTTCTCCCTTTGGAACTTGGGGCTCTGTCTGCTATGATGAATGCCTGCCATTGTTTTGTGGAAGCTCAGCCTCCTCGCGTGATACTATGAAATCACTATAAAACTTTGGGAAGTGTTGTAGAACATGATATGTTAGTCTTCCATAGTCTAATCTGGAAGCAGAGTGGGATTTTATCATTTTTATACATTATAATGATCCTCTCTCACTCTCTCTTCTCCTTGCCATATACTGTAATGCCAATGTATGCTCTGTAAGTGAAAGGGTAATTGGGCTTTGAATAGATGCAGATGGGGAAACCAAAGGAAAGTGCCCACTCCCTGGGACAAATAACTAGCTGGAAGAAAGGGAGTGCTGTGGCATTCTCCTTGCTCTTCCAGCTAGCCCCCACTTGACTGAGCTTTGCTTCCCCTATGCTGTGCATGTCTCAGCAGGGCATGCCCTCCTTATCACTGAGATGGCTGAGGGAGGTAGGAGAGCCTGAGGAGAGGCAGCCCCCCAGGCCATCAGCTCACTGAGAAAAGTCCAGGTAACCAAAATGGCCAAGTCTCCCCCCCAAAAAAAAATTCTAAGGCCCAGGCTTTAGAAAGCAGGGAGACTGAATTGTTGGCAGTAAGGAGCAGACAGAGGTAGTGGTGCCAGGATGGGAAGCAAAATGTGAAGAGGTCCCAGAATCAAGGGCTTATGTCTTGTTACCTTGGACATTATGGACATTATGGTAAGGTTTCTTCTAAGCTGACATCTTTGGGGAGGGGCTGTGGCTCAGTGGTAGAGTATCTGCTTGGATGCAGAAGGTCCCAGGTTCAATCCCCAGCATCTCCAGTTAAAGGATCTGGCAGTAGGTAATGTGAAAGACCTCTGCCAGAGATGCTGGAGATACACTGCCAGTCTGAGTAGACAATACTGACTTTGATGCATCAAAAATCTGACTCAGTATAAGGCAACTTCATGTGTTCATATGTGACACCTGACTCCAGAGATCCTAAGCATAAGCTCTCCACATGACCCTAAAAGTGCCAAGTATAAAACAGTTGTTGAACTGTTTATTGGCAAGAACCTTTTGGGAAGGAACACATATACATACTTTCTAATTAAAATGGAAGTTTGTATGTCTCATGGTGAAAACGGAAGTTGCCAGGGTCCTTTCTCAAGCTGAAAGGGGATTTTCTCCCTGACATACAAACATGTTCCTTCAGAAGCAGAAAATCTTACAGTCACCTTAGATCATATTCTAGGTGGTAGCAGAAACTCCTGAAGCATTGCTGGATAGAATTTTGCTGGATGGCATATTTAAAGCCATTTAACCATAAATGTTTACAGTGGGCTATAAGTCCCCCCTCCCTATTCCCTCTCCCTTTCTGTTACATAAAGGTGATCTGATCAGGAGTTCACCTCACACAGAACTGAGTTCAAACAAGGTATGTTCACCAGAGAGTACTCAGCATGCCTACTTAATACAGGCTTGGTATGATAAAGAGATGCATGATCCTGTCATTAACACTCAGGGAGGCCCTGGTCTCAGAGAAAACATTATTTCTCTGGGAATGAAACCATAAACATCTCAGATTTCAGGCTGAGAGGAGATGGGCTTCTTTTATGAATTGGCCAACATGCCAGGAAGGGGAAAGATCAATGGTTATTTCGATATCCTGAGATGGACCAGAAAGGTCTTGGGATGTATACTTTTATTTGATTGGAGAAAGGATGCTGAGCAGTACATGTGGGACCCACTCCTAATTTCATGATAGGGCAAAGTAAAACCCTTCCAGCTGGGACAGGAAGGGTTAAAAGGTCTTGATCCCCTGTCAGAAGTGTGAAACAAAGGTCCAGGTAACTGAGAGCAATGGAATGAAGTCTGTCTTGACCAGCCTTGGTTATTCAAGGTTCCAGTGGGATTGTGTCCATTCCTGGGAAGGGAATGTCAAGTAACATCAGTCACTGTACAACTTAGTCTCTGGTTTGGGGTTTTGTTTTTAGTTCTGTAACACCCTGAAGTGTTTTGATATAGTTTTTCAGTGTCTTTATGCTCTAGTGAACTGTGATTGTATTTAGGTGACTAAGGATATTTTCCTTTTAAAAACGTTAGAGTGTGGTCAGATATCTCACCCAGGACACCTGAATACTCATCCATGCAATAGACCAGAAACTTCTGACTGGGCTACAGACATTTAACTGGCTAGTGAGGAAGGTAGATGTGAAGCAGTTCACATGAACATGCACTCACCAAGCCTCTATTTCTGTCTTTAACCGAAGGTAGAGAAATAAAGGGCAGAGCTTGGGTGGCGGTGGTTACCAAAGTAAGGAGAGTGAAGAAGGAGGGAAGGGGAATAAGAAGTCCTCTCTCTCATGCACAGATTCTCCTATACTTTTGGGGCAAAAAAGCTGCAAATAGGCAACTGGGAAATTTTGAAGCCAAAGAAACTGTGGATCAAGGAACTAAGTGGACAGCAGTACTAAAAATAGGTGTCTCTGCCATTTGTACCCACCCTTCCTTGAAGGAACACAGCACAGTTTACATGGCTCTTCTGTCCTCTATTTTATCCTCAGAATAACTTTGTGAGGGATGTTAAGTTTAGCACGTGATTAGCCAAAGGTCATCCAACAAGCTTTATGGATTTGGACCCTGATTTCCCAGGCCCTAACTAAATAGTATGCCACACTGGCCATGGCGGGGGTATTAGATTAGAAATGAACCAATCAACCAAATCTTGAGCTCCAGTTTTAAACAAGATGGGACAGACTAGAAATTCAAATATATTAAATAGACATATTTCATTGTGTATACCTCATTTCCTCTCCCTTGCCAACTCATTTCATGGGAGTAATTCAAAATAGGCCTCGGGCATGAAATATTATCCAATTTTGGAGTTAGAAGGCAAACATCTCATTCATATCATAGCCCTTTGAAAGATTATACTAATTTACAGCCTCTTTTGTATCAGTTTTAATCTCTAGGTAGAACTTTCACCAATAAACAGGTTTTGCAAGTTTTAGAACACAGCAAAGTTAACATACTTTTTCATACTTTATATATTCTATTATTGTCAGGACAATTTTAACTTAAATAATTGTTTAAAATTATCCATAGAAAAGCCATGTGTAATGATTTCATGTTTTGGGGTGTGTGTTTCTTTAAATATTTAGTTTGACTGAAGTAATGTAAGGAGAGTGATAGAGGGAGATGAGTGTGAGAGAAGAGGTGTCTCTGAGGTGATTCTGTGTTTTTTTTGGAGAGACGAGTGTGAAGAGTTTTAGAGTTTAGCCTGTATGGCAGAAGAAGCAGTTTGAGTCTATCCTGTGTGGCTAAGAAAGACAGAGATTAGCCTGTGTGGCTAAGGCTGTCAGATTTGAGCTTTGGTGTTTTGAGAGACAGTGTGTAACACCAAACTTTATCAGTTATATTTATAAGTTTCTTTCATAGGCTTCTGAAGTGCCCAGACACAGGGTCATTCTACCATAATAGAGAGATTTGGAGTTTTTAATACCTGGTGGCAGCAGTAATCTTCCAAATTTATGTGAACAGAGTGTGTTGTAAAGGAAAAACAGTCTCCCTATTAAGGAGGACGCCACACCATGTTTCTACTGTTTCCTTGTGCAGAAGTCTTGAATCTTGACAAGTTTTCAAAAACAAGTTACACTCTGTAGTGCATTATAGGAGCAAATGATTCAGTGTTTGAGTGTTTCTAACTGAAAACAAATACAATAGAAGATAATGAGTCAATTTGTTCTGCAGCCACCATTCTCGTAGGGCTTTCCTCTTTCCTGATGTGCCATATATTTTAGAAATCTAAAAAATGGTGTGTTTGTTTGGAAAATAGGTGCAGGGATATTATAAATTAATTTCTTACAACTTCAAGCAGGTAGCCTAGGTGAAAGCAACTTCTGCATTGGCCAAACTATAGCTCTCTCATTTATTTCTCCCCACCATATAGCCTGACTATCAGTATATCATAAATAGCTCAAGAGCCAGCAAGGACTGTTTGTTGGACAAACATATTCATTGCCTTTAAGGATTACCAATGCAAAATTAGGTTGCTGGACTATGTTCCAGTCACCTAGTAATTACAGTGTGACAGCTTGAAAATGGTGATTTAATTCTTCTAGTGTACTATAAGGTTGCCTCCCTATCTGTATATACATATCACATATCACTGCTTTTGAAGATGCTCCCTTTTGCAATAAATATCTGCTACTGCCCTGATCTGGGTAGCCCAGGAAAGCCCAGTCTTTTCAGATCTTGTAAGCTAAGTGGGGCCAACCCTGGCAAGTATTTGGATGGGAAACCTTCAAAGAATACCAGATCCAGGAGGCAGAGGCAGGCTATCAAGCCACTTCTCTGAACATACTCCATGCCCCAGTAGGAGTCACCAGAGGTCGCTATGACTTCCAGGCATGGGCACACACACACACAAAAGCAACCGCCCCCCAAGTACTTGTTGTCATTTATGTCACTACAATTTAAAGCAATTTCTCACATTAGGAATAACAACTCACGGGGGGGTTATCCCCCACGGCTTTCAGCCTGCGGAAGCAGGAGGACCTCAGGGCTGAGGAAGCAGTCACAGGTAAGCTTCCCCCCCTCAGTGCTTCCCCCGGGCTCCAGTGGCAAGGCCGGAGTGGCCTTGCCAATCTCCTTCCCCCCCAGGCTACAGCGGCGAGGCCTGAGTGGCTTCCAACCGCCAGGCCCCACCGAACTCCTCTTCCCCCCTGGCTCGGACCCCACCAATCTACTCTCTTCCCCTGCTCCAGCAGCGAGGTCCAAGCAGCTTCCAGCTGCTCTGGCCCCCCAATCTCTTTCCCCCCCTGGCTTGGGCCCCACCGATCTCCTTCCCCCCACACACCGGCCCGCCAGAGTTCCCAGAGCATTCTCTGCGCATGCACAGGGAATGCTCCTTTACTTTTTATTTTTTAGGTAATTTAAATATTTTTCCAGCTTTTCATATTTTTCTGCACACCTGGGGATTGCCCCAAGTGTGCAGGAAAATCTCCCTGCCCTCCAAGTGCCCCCGATGTGCGGATTTAGATATCAGCACGCAGGGGGCAACTTGGGAATTAGATATATTGATGCACATCAACATGGGGCAGATACTGGTCAAATCTACCTGAGAAGTATAAGGGATGCACATTCTGCAAAAAGATGTTAATTTATATCTTTAAGAGACTAATCTAAAAGCATTATAGGTGCACAACTAAAAAGATAATATATGTGATGGCACATATTTGTTCTGCATTCTTAACAATGTAGTTTCAATTACTACCTTAAAAAATGGAACATGGAAACTTTGCAGAATCATTATGCACATTCAACTGTATCTGTAGACAAAATATTAAAAGATGCTGTCACTGTGGCCAAGAATCATGCTCCTCCAAAAATGTCTTTAAGGTCATATTTTCCATAAAGTGGGTTGATTCTTGTTGCCAAAGATGTGGTACTCTACCTACAACTACCATTAAAGCCTAATTTTGAAGGTGAAAATCACTTTAAAAATGTAATAGTGTGCCAAAATGAGCAATAGAGTCAAATATTTACAGGAAAGTTTTCAAATCTTCAGAATCTCCCAAGCCTGTTATCTCCTGTGTGCAAGTAAATCCAGTAATTGCTGTTGCTACATTCACCTGTTTGCAATTTGTTCACTCTCCCTGTTGTTTTAGGCTGCCAACTTTCTAAAAGATGCAAAATCACCCCACTTCTGCCCCTCACCTTCAGGATGTGTGCAAGGTACTAAAATATTCAAAATGCATTTGTTTGGAAATGTGGTGAGCAGTTTCAACTGAATTCATCTTGATCACCTGATCTATTATAACATTTTAACTATTTTTAATTAAAGCTATTTTATTATACATTGATATTTAATGTGCTCTACCTCCAGACCTATCATATTAGTGATAATTACTAGGTGTGTACAGTAAGAATGAATCTGTAATGCACTTTTGGATTAAATAATGCAAATCCAATAATTTAACTTCCACGTATCATGAAAATAGTTCATTTTTGTACTTGTTAATAAGAGTAATTCTGCAGAACATTTCTGTATTCTTTTGGATAAATGTTGCTTAATTTTGCTGTGTTATTTGAAAGGCATGTCGTTAAACTACTTCCCTTGCAACCTTCTCTTCCTCCCTGCCACAAGAGAGAGTAGCCTTGATCATTTTGCTCTCATCTGAGGAGCAGGCCTTGAGTCAGTGGGACAGCAAGAAGAGAACAAGGGTAGCGAAGGGCACACAGATTCAACAATGGCTGGGAGAGATCACCCTACATGCTCACTGTCTAAATGCAGACAAAGGTGATGGTCTCTCTGCTACTCATACTAGACTTACCTGCTGCCTTTGATACAATGGACTATGCCATCCTGTTGAAATGCTTGGAGGTAGAAGTAGGGATTCAGGGATGTTCAAATCATTCCTTAGGGACAGGACTCAGAAAGTAGCTGTTGAGGACAAGTTTTCAGCACTGTGGCTTGTGGGGTTCCATAAAGCTCAGCCTTGCCCCCCATGCTATTCAACATTTATGTGAAGCCCTTAGGAAAATTTGCTTTTGGAACAGAGTGCCATTAATATGCTAATGACACCAAGTTCTAAATTTCTTTATCTAAATCACCTGGAGACATGGTAAAGATGCTGAACCAATGTCTGATGGCTGTACTTAAATGGCTAAATGTAAACAGCTGAAACAGAATCCTGACAAGATGTTGGTAATGTTGGTTGGGAAGGCCCACGTCCTGAGACCCATGGTGCTCCCCACTTTTGGTGGGGTCTAGCAGACTGTAGTTGATTTGGTTAAAAGCCTAGAGATGATAGACTAACTTTATTGCTGGAGAAGCAAGCTGATGCAGCTGCAAAAAAAGACATCATACCAACTCTACTTTGCCTGGAAGATAGCCCCCTATCTTGACTGTGCTGACTTGACCATGTGGATTCATGCTATGGTTATCTCAAGGCTGGACTACTGTAATGCAGTGTACATGGGTCAAAAACTGCAGTTGGTACAGAATGCTATGGCCTGGCTATCAGATGCCAAGCTGAACATGCGTATCACTCCTTTTCCGCAGGCGCTCCATTAGTCACCAATCAGTTACCAGGGTCAAAAGCTGTTAAAGGCATTGCCGCCACATATCTGAACAACCACTTCTCCTGATATGTTCTGCTGTTAACAGTTTCACTGATCTGAGCAAAGCATTCTGAAGGTGCTACCCTGCAAACAAGTAACATTGATAATTGCCCATCATGCACATTCTCAGTGGAGGCTCCTACACTATGGAACAGTCTACCACAGGCTATCAGGAAGGCCCTACACTGCTATCAATTGTATAAAACAGGATGGTTTAGGAGATAACTTTTATGACAGATAAAATCTTTCCTACATTGATTGCCTTGTTGACTAAAACAGATATATTTGTATGAATTGTTCTTCTTTCTTTTTGACCTGCTCTACAAACCCAAAACAACTGCATTATTTTGTCTTACTAGGAGTCTTTGTTGTTAGATTCATATATTAACATATCTTGTAATCCACTCACTGACAGCTTAATGCGATCATATTTTGTAATCTGCTTACTGATAGGGTGAAAGTTTTTATTATATTAGTAATCTTCTTTGGGTCCCAGAGAGAAATGTGAACTATCAATCAATAATATCATGCTCATGAACCAGTGGTTCTCAACCATTTCTGGTATGGTGACCCACAAGTCCAAATTAACTCAGTAAGGTGGCCCACTTTAACAAAAATAGAGCTTGCATAAATCAATAAAACTACAAAAGCCTAGAACCCATTTCCACAGGCTTCACAACCCACTTTTGGGTCAATACCCATTGGTTGGACAATGCTGATTTAAACTACTGCAACCTCCCTTTTGGTAGCCTTTCCTCTTATTTTGAATGTATTCACAACAACTTTGGTAAGATTTTTTGTTTTCCCCCTTCACAAACTGCTGCACCAGCTCCATGTTGCTTTTCACACTGCATTCACCCTGCAGGTTTTTCTGATGCTTCTAAGACAATTTGGCCTTACACCTGTCATTACATATGAGAAATACAACCCTGCGTACAAGCCTGACTTGACTTGCTCATCTTTTTGTATGGATTGTACATTTGAGAAGGTGCTTTTACTTCACCTAAGAAGGTGAGTCATAGAGAAGAGAGTCTTAGGCAGGAAAGGGATAAAATATTCGAAGCACTGGAGATGAAAACCAGCACTGTTAAAACCCAGTGATCATAGCTTGTACACCCATATTTGACTCCTGTATAACTGATGACTAGCAGCTGAATTAGTGAACCAACTCCACTGACAAATATTGCATGTGGTGACAGATGCAAGTTTGATCTGTGATATTAAATCTCTGATAGTCAATTTACTTGTCGAAACCATGCAAGAGTCAACCACCTTTTAGGAGAGCGAATATCTCAAAGCATTTGTATAATATGTTTCCTGGTTGAAGGCAGGCCACCACATTCTGCATGATCTGAAGATACTAGACATGATGGACAGCATTGTACAGAGCACTAGCCTTGAAGTTATGCAGTCATAAATTATAAGAGCTAGCTCTAAATCTGAATTTTTAAAAAACATAAAGTTTTGCTGATGTTGATCAGATGTGACCTTAGACATGACACTGGGAATATTTATGATGTTCAGTAAGGCTTTTGTAAGGATAAGTATATGCTGGAATTTTGATATCAGATATGTTAAAGTGCAGTCAAGTTGCAGCTAACTTATGGCAACCCCATAGGGTTTTCAAGGCAAGAGTTGTTCAGAGATGATTTGCTATTGCCTCTGTTAAGTTCTTTGAAAGGAGACTTCACCAAGGAAATAAAACCAATGACACTTTATTGTAGTTCCATAAACAGCAATGACCTTCAAACAGCTGCAGTTGCCAGCAAGAAAGAAGCTGAGACTAGGGATGCGCACAAACCAAGAAATGAATTGTGGTTCAAGCATAAACCAGGATGGTTTATGGTCTGTTTTGAACCAATTTGTTTGGTCGCGTCATTCCCAAATCCAAAAACGAACTGCATTTTTTCTATGGAGGTTCATTTGGTTTGTGAGTAATGTTCCCTCTAAGCTGTGGAGTCTTGTGAGCAAAAAATTCTACTCTGAGCTACTGGCGTTAAAGCTGTGAGCGAGCGGTTTGGCTGCTGCATCAATTAGTCGGCTCTGGAGCCCTCCTTCCTGAGCAAAGACAAAAATGTTTGAGCCAGAGGCTAAAAAGCTGTGAGCTGGCTCACACTAACTCAGCTTAGAGGGAACAGTGTTTGAGAGCGCTTCATTCTCCAGACAGCCTGGCACCAATTCAATCAATTCGTAGGCAATACTGGGGTGGACTTGTGGAGAGCCCTAGAAACAACCATAGCAGTTGTCCATAGTTTGATTGGCACTCTGAGCCAACCACGGAGTCCCCATTCTTCTCTATGGGAGCAGATTGTATATATATCTATACCACACCCTGACTCAATTGCTTTCACTTTGCAGCAGGAAGAGAGAGGAATTAGTTGTCATGTGAGAGTGAGTTAGGAAAAATTGCTTGCTGCGTGGCTGATTTAAAGGAAGACTAGAGCTGAGCTTTCCTGGGGGCACCTGCTTTGGGGGGGGGCTATAACCCAGACATCCCAAATCCAATTTTTGCCAAAGTTGGAAGGCAGGTAGAGGAGAGCCTGCTAAAGACTAACTGTGAGATTGGCATCTCTAACTCATGAGGGGGCTGTTCTACCACCTCCTGAACTCACAAGCCGAATGAACCATGAACCAGTTCAGGAAACAGGAAAAGTTCGTGAAAGTCAACCCTGCTTAGCTTCCAAGATCTGATGAGATCAGGCTAGCCTGGGCCATCCATAATTAAATCTATTTATTGGCAATAAACCACACCGATCTCAGTTGGATTTACAAATAAGTATGCTTAGGACTGCAACCCAATACTTCAGTTCTATATATACTTCTACTTTCATTTACTTATGCACAAATCGCATACACCTGCTGCTAACTAACATCCAAAATAAGATGGATAGTTAACAAAGACATGGACCTCTCATCTCTGGCATTATCTTCCAGGTACTGTTCACTCAGAGTCTATTCTTCTGAGTTTTCAGTGCCCAATGAAGACCGTTCTGTCTTCCTAGGCCATTTTTGCTTGTTGCCAACATCTTGGTTTTAAAGTCCTCTTTTGCAGAGTTTTGTTGTTGCCCTCATGATTGTTTCTTTTTAGTTGAGAGCTTTTGGTTTACTTTTTTGTTTGTTTAGGATTGTAATTATATATATTTACATTCTGTAAACTGCCCTGAGAACTATGCAATGAGGGAACATAGACCTATATTAATTAAACTACCTCTAGAATCACAGAACAGTATTGTTTTGAAAAATTATTATGGTTTGACAGAAGCTTCTGGATCAAATGTGGCAACTTGTCAAGTTAGATAAAATAATTCATTTCCAGAATTCAACATACTTTTATTCAAAACATACATGTTTTCCAGCTTCTAAATGCAGATTTTACAGAAAGATATTTTAAGAAAAGGGGATAATTACCAACATAGGCTGCAATTTACATTACTAAGGCATTTAGGCTTAAAAATGTGTTGCACCTTTATTGGGCAACAGGACTGAGTATGTATGTCTGTACATAAGGGAATGTGGTTGGAATCTATACAATGCTATAGATCATTTTTACAATCCCATACTTTTTTTTTTGCATCAGTATCTCAATATATTGTTCTGCAGCAAACTAAAATAAAACACAAATCCCCAAACTTTATCCAAAGTGTTAAAAATTGTTCACAGAACAGCAATAGTATTCTACTCTTCAAGAGTTTCCAAACAGTGACAACACTAACTGTGCACACAAAACGAGAGATCTGCCTGGAGATGTTCCCTCTTATGCAATGAGACTCAAGTAAGAGAAACATTTGTCTGGAAAGGCACAGTGAAAACAGGTTTGAATGCTCAGGGTACAACAGGAATCATCGACAACAGGTTGAGAGTTTATGGGAACTTTTTGTTATTATAACACAGTTGCTCACACAAAATAAAAATGCTTCTGTTGATTTGTCTTGGCAACTCCAATACATCAATGGTGGTAACAGTGTAACAGCTTTGTTCCCATCTGACAGAAAATAATGGCAGTTCTGCAAAGCAAATGTTAAACATGACCGTATGTATTTATTAGTTCCGCAGTGTTTTGACAGATTAGAAGGGATGCAATTTAAAGGATGCTGACACGCTCACTGAGGGCTTTCATCTCCGCTTCCTCCAGCTCAGGATTTTCACTGTGGTTAGCACTTGGACTGATAAGGTGTACTGGATACTGCAAGCCATTTTCCCCTGCGTACTGTTCCCACCGCGAATCGTCACTCTCGTGGGTGATGTAACGTTCTCCTATTTTGCCTTCAAGCTCTCTTAAATCTAGCCAGGTTTGGTAGTCCTTTAGGGGACAAAACATAATCTGTTTAATTCCATTAAAAACAAACTACCACAAATGCCTGTTCTTTCTTGATATTCTAATGGGATGCATCATATGTTACTTTTTTCAAGACTCAGGCATGCTCCTGCAAGTTGTTCTTTTGGAACAAGTGAATTCCCTTTTAAGACCATGCTGTACACAGAATGTAATGCAGCACTAAAGAATAATAAGTGATGAATAATGCTGTCAAAATATATACACACATTTTTCAAGGATACACTTTTTTTGGTCTATATTCAGTATGTCATGCTGCACTGTTCAAGAGTTCATTATTTTATAAAGTTCAACTGGATAACCAATCCTATTCTGTCTGTATGAGACTGTCCCCCCCCCAAAATAATATACTTTCTTTTATTGAAAAAAATGTTTCTAAGTTTACTCAGATGCCAAAAACTAAGACATATGAGCTTAGGTAGTACAGGATACAGCAGTTTAAAGCCCTCTCACTCTAATATTGGCCAGTATCTTAGCATCTGTGTGTGGAAAGCACACAGAGTTTTCCCACTTTTGCCTCTATCATCAGCTCCTTCCAACCCTGCAAAGACCACTGTTGGGATCGAGGGATCTGCACAGAGGACCAGCAATGAGGGTCTGGAGTATGGAAGGACAATGGAATAAAGTTGCCCCTTTTCCTCAGCGGAGCAGCAGAAGAGGAAGAAGGAAAAAAGAGCCATTTCAACTCCTTGTTCCTCTTTCCTCCAGCCCCCACAACCCACGTGGCTGTTCCTCTATAATGGTGTCATGACCTCAGGACTAATCTCTCCAGGGATCATAAACAGCTGCAGCAGAAGAGAGGGATGTAGAAAAACTATACCTTCTGCACCCTAAACAGTAGGATACTGCCCAGAGGGTAGATTCATAACTTTGCTAGAAAGAAACTAAGACATTTATACTTCTAAATTTCGTAAGTATATTAAGAGTACAAGTTTATATACTAGGTTATAAACTATACATTCTATGTTGTGAAAACAGAAAAACAAGTAAGTTCTGTATTTTACTTTTTTATCTGAAGCTTTTACTATTGCCTTTCTACCTACAGGAACTCAAAGTGGCTTACAATGCAAATAATAATAAAATAAATACAATATATGAAATACCTAAATACTGGTTAAAATAAATAATTTTAAATTGCTGATAAGCAGTTTAATTCTTAATTAGATGGGGGGAAACAGTGTAACAGGAATATTAAAAAATCATTTTCCTGTGTACACTGTTCCATTTCACTGCCCACTTCCATGTCAGCTCAAACAAGCTATTACTTGGGAGAAGAAGGGTGGTGTGAAGAAACTAAATGTGAGCAGGCACATGCATATTATTAAAAGACTTTTAAGTTTTTCTTGGCTTTTGTGGCTACATGTTTTTCACCAGCCTCAATACAGAGCCTGTAACTCTTGCTGAGTTTCCAGATAACTGTGTTTTAGGATAGGTGCACCAGTCACAAAAGCACTGACTGGTTCTGCTAGATGACTAAAAACAAAGAGAAGGTGAAAGGCATGAAATTTAACAGCATTACCTGTAACCATGGGTGGCTTAAGGTCTTGTCCACACTGTAACGTTTTCTCATTTTCACTTGCAGCAGATTATTTATGAGATCAATAGCTGGGGAAAATATAATTACAGAAAACGTTACTGACAAATACCTGCTTGAACTTCAGTATAGAACAAAACTTCAAGACACAACTAATCACCTTTCGTTTATAAAATCCATGCTACTTGTCATGGCTTGATTTAAAAAAAAATTGGTGTATATAAAGTTCTAAACTAGTTATTCAAAGAATGAGCATACAAAGAAATCAGAGAGAATAAGAAACTTAAGCAAGACAAACAACTTTTGACAATAAAAGATTAATATACAACCATCTCAGTACTACTCTGCCATCTGGAATTCAACAATACTTTTGATTTTTGTCTCCAGAAATTCCCACTGCCAAACAAATAAGCTGGTGGGTTTTTTTAGCTTGTTTGGAGTGCAGAAAGTGAAATGAAGCTCCGGATACATGTATGGTGTATGTATGGGGATCTACTGGTGTAAATTCTTAGGCTGGAAAAAGGCTTCAAACTTTGATGAGTAGAGTAGCTGGATCCACCCCATCCATTCTTTGTATCCTGGAACCTAAGCCTTGCACCTGCTTCACTTATCCATTGTGGATGCAGTCCTCTGACCACTAGGCACTGATGCTTATGCAAGAGCAATATCTTTCGAGGAGCTGAAAAATTCCTAGCACCAGAGAAATGGGGTCAACATTGAAGGGCGACCACCTATACAACAAATGAAGAGGACACAAGCAAGGCTTAGGCCAGAACTTTTCCCTTAACTGAGTCAATTGATGAAGGAGATCCATATGCACACATGGAGCTCTGGATCAAGGTAATGATTCTTGAGACCTCTGTCTTTTTATCTATATTTTTTTTCCTGTGGGCAGGTTTCTGGTGTTTTAAAATGGGGATAGAAAGATTAATTTATACAAAGCACATATGCATAGCCATGTATCTTTACAATGGTCATACTAAATCAGACTGCTATATAACCAAATCTATGTGTGCACCACCATCTACAATCTCAAACTGGTCATCAAGCAACTATGATGATGTGCATATGTCCTTAGTAATGGAAAATTTGCTGATCAACAAAGGTCATCTGAATGTACAAAGCTGCTTTACACAGAATCAGGACAATAGTCTGTCTGACTGATACTCTTCAAGTGCTGCTGTCCAAGATTCTTTTATGCTGGAGATGGTGAATAATGACTCTGTTACTGAGCTATGGGCCTTCACATAAGATGCTAAAGAATTTTGATGCATAATTTTCACTTGAATTCAGCAAATAAGCATCTGATATATATAAAAGCCCTAGCATATTGGCACTTTCCAGCTCTCCCATTGGCTGTGCTGTGTGCTCCATCAGCCATTGGCCCATCAACCACCACTCAAGATTACTCGTGTGCCATTAGCTGGGTGACAGGTCCATTCCTCTCTACCTCCTGCTGCTGGCTTGATAACTTCCCTGTCTGAATAAACTGCCAAAATGGCTGTCTCTCCTGATGAAGACATTTCTACTGCTGCTTGGCTCCTCTGTGGCTGGCTGGCTACTGAGGTGGCCCAGCGGCTGTCAAACCATTCTCTTTTCCTGCCATGCAGCTCACTTTTCCCTCAGGGGCTGTTGCTAGAGATGGAAAACTGAAGTCAGAGTGGGAGATAAAGGTATGTTGATGGTTGGCTGGGAAGGAGATAGGGTTGCCATCTCCAGGTTAGGAAATTCCTGGAGATTTAAGGGGTGTAACCTGGAGATGGTGGAGTTTGAAGAGGGGTGGGATCACAGACAGGTACAATGCCATAGACTCCACCCTCCAAACCAGCCATTTCCTCTTGGGGAACCACTGTTGCCAATCTCCAAGTGAGGGCTGGAGATCACTCAGAATTACAACTTCTCTTCAGGTGGCAGAGATCATTTCCCCTGGAGAAAATAGAGGGTTCTGTGTCATTATACCCTGCTGAGGTCGCCACAGCAAATTGACGCTGAGTGCCCAAGGTCGGGGCACCTGCCCAGAGCCTCTTTCTAGAGCTTGTTGTATTTATTTCCACAATGGGCTTTATTCCTAGTCTAGTATAATACTAAAGATGATTAATATTAACCTGCCAGAATCTTGTATAAGTCAGGGTGGTATATTTCACAAATTGCTGGATTCATACAATTGTATAGGACTATGGCTTATGTTTGGAAAAACCGTACTTTTCTGGTACTGTACTCTCTTTGATAGTGCAGTGGATATAAAACATTTCCTGAAGCTTTGTTTTATATTACAGTTCATTTGGAAAACAGTTTTTCTGTCAAAGAATGTATGCAGCAAAGGCACAAAGAATTGTGAACACCACAGGTTTCTACAAATATAATGACAGACCTCTGGAATAACTTGCCTTGAGTGTCAACCAATTTTCTTACTAGATACATTTGATGGGTTAGAACGGCTTTGAAGGGAATATTGCTGTTCAGCGTAATGAGGGCAAGCTAAAGTCCTGACACCGATAGGCAACTCTTTCTATTAGCAATCATACATTTGTTCTCATTATAATGAGGAATACTGCCATACTTTAAAGCGGTGAAACAGAAGATATCTCTATAAAACACAAGGCACTAATAAACTAAGTACATCTCACTACTAATTTCTGAAAGCCCTTAATCAATTTTTTTTAAAAATCCTGTGCTGGTATCATGATAAATGCTATCATTAAGGGTTTTCTTTTCCTAAATGGCACAGAAACAGAGACATTGTGGGAGTCAACAAAATAATTATGCATGCAAGCACAGACACTGATACAGATAGTCTTGGACTTAAGTCTGTATTTGTTAGAAAATAATTGTGTGTGCTGGTGTGAGACACAGGAAGGTAGGTGAGGCACAGAAGAATACCTCAGACACTCCACAAGAAGAATTTCTCATGCAAGCAGAGGCTTATGATCCAAAAGTATGTGAAAAGTGCAAGCTGCCACAATTTTATTTCAGCCAATTAAGACAAGAATTTTTGTTTCAGTCAAATTAGACTTCCTCAGTGGCTCTAAGGACACTATGCAAAGATTGTAAAGTGTAGATCAGAAAGTCACTTACTATCAGTATGCATGCACATCATTTCAAACACTGGCAGCAAACACACATGCTTGAGTACTTTCATGTTTCTATCAGTTATCCATACTGAACACCACAGAGCAAGCTCAAGAGAGTTTTGCAAGCAGTTTGTGATGCAGATAGAGAGCTGGTGATGTGGGGATGTGAGGTTCTTTCACCTCTATTGATCACTGCCACAATATAAATCTTAGCTTTAAATTAACAGCTATCTTTTTCGAGCACTTCATTAACACAAGCTAGAGCTTTATTTGTCTAGATGACATTTTCCTTATCTGTATATGGTTTCAAGCATTTCTCTTTGCAACCTAATGCCCAATGAATATCCTAACTCACTGTGCAGTTCTGGGGAACTACTGATAATATCACAGCAGAAGCCATATGAAATATTTGCAGGAATAAGGAATTGCTCTGCCATTTTCCTTAGTGGAACACTGTGCATAAGAAATTCTTTCTGACTCTACGGGTTGGCAAGTTTAATTTTCCAGGATACCTTTGTCCCGCCTTGGCTAAGGGTCATCGGAAAAAAACTTTCTCAACTTGGCCTCTCAAAACAATTTCTTAGCTCTCTCACATACGACAGAGCAAGAGAGTTAGTGAGACAGAGAATCCAGGACATAGCTAGACAGGAGGATCTTAATAACTCATGCAAATGGCGAGCCCATTTAGAACCATTGTATAAGGTAGTGCCTATGCCCTATATTTTTTATCTAGAAAATCATGAGTTAAGGAGAACGTTTATCCTCATGAGGTGGGATGCCCTCACTTCAGCAGTTACAGAGGGGAGGTTTAATAAAAAAAACAAAAAACCCTTGCTGATTGTATATGTCACTGCTGGAATGACGGAATTGAAACCTTAATGCATGTTATATATGACTGCAGGGCATATAGCCACTTTTGTGATATTCTCCCACTCTCTACAACTACTGTATCCTCAACTAGTCAAAAGATGCAATTGCTGAAGAACCTTTTAGAAAGTAGGTGCCCCAAGGTTACAGCTAAACTTGCCAAATTTGGCTGGTTAGCTGTAAGGACTAGAAAGCTCCTAGTGAAAGATGAATAGATGTAATTTGTTACATGACTTAACGGGTTTTACATGCTTGCTCTATTTGATATTCATTTTAAATATTTCATTTATGCTTGTGGTTGTATGAATTTAGTTTGAGTTAGTTTGTTGTATTAGAGTGCTGGCTTTTTGCTGTGAATAAATTTGTTGTTGTCGTTTCTGACTCTACACCATTGACTACTTATGTTCCAAGCTCCAGATATTGTGAACAGTAATCAGATTCTATCAAAATGTGTAACATGATTAAATATACCCTAGAAGGGGATTTGTGTGGGTACGTGATAGAATGGAATGGCACCAGAATTGTACACATTCTAAAGAGGTAGCCATGTTGCTAGCAAAACAAGTACCAAAGAGCCATCCATGTTGTCTGTTGCTACCAGTGTAGTGGCCCTTCCAAACTAACAAATTATTGTGCCATGAGATTTCAGAAGCTAGAGTTCATTTTGTCAGATTATATAAAGCACTACACTGATGTTAACAACTAATGCTGTTAATGAGAGGGAGGGTTAAACCACCCAATATAATCAGATTTAACTCTCTTCCTCTTAAGCATGTGCATAAAACACACATACACACTGTCCTAACATTACCCAACAAAAACAAGCATTTAATACTAATTCAACAATAAACCATAGTTTTGTTTGCCAAATGAACTTGCCAAGAAATAGTTTTCAAGCATTAATTATACTGGATGCTGATTTTTATATAAAATTACATCAATATGTGGCCATAAATGCTTGATTTTTTTGTAAGTAAGTGTGTACTAAAATGAAAAAGTAATACCTTCATGAGAAATTCCCTTCCAAGGATTGGGTGGGTACATGAAAGCAGCATTTTGGATTTGATCATGAATGTCTTCATCTTCGTTGAATGGAAATGTACCACTAAGGCTGACATAGATAATGACCCCCACAGACCACATATCTAGTGATCTGTTATAACCTTTGTTTCTCAGAACTTCAGGGGCGAGATAGGCTGGTGTGCCCACAACTGAACGCCTGAATGATTTCTCTCCAATGATACGGGCAAAACCAAAATCACAAAGCTTCACCTGTTTGGTACAAAGGTTAACAAGGTAAGCGTGTTATAAATAACATCTGTATGGTGTTTTTTTACTTTGATGTTTTCATGCATGTTTAAAGTCCCAAAGTGTTACAACATGTGCAAACAAGTGGTTTCTGTGTTCAAAGAGTATATATTCCATGCAATGATTGATTTGTGCTATCTGTTTACAATTTAATAGCTGAATGCATGTTCCTGCATGGTGATATACACAGCTGACCCTTTTCCACATAAACTGGCCAAGCAAGCTTTAAGCTAAGCACCATCACCTTCTGCAATACTCCTGTATACAAGTCACAATGTGCCAACTAGGAATGTATGTTAGATTTATTATATTTTCAACAGACCTTTCAGTATCATCTGATGGGCCCTCTCAACTGACTGATAAAAGAATGGTTCCTGCAAGAAGTCTATGAATCTGCTGGCACGACCCTCTAATGGCAAAGGCAGGGAAAAGGCAGGTCTAACCTGCTTGATGTCTCTGACATTGGCTGCATCTGTGTCTCTATTACTATACTGTGATCCATAGGTTTGGCAATAATAGTGCAAATTGAACACAAAAAGTGGTTACTAATATTTATATGCTCCCCTGCAATCTCTAACTCAGAAAATAAAATAAATTGGGATAAATTGACATGATATTCTTGTCCGGAAACTGATTATAATGGCTATAAGAGCAGTATAGGACCCAGTGATGAGGTTAGGAAAGATCTAATGAATTACATAGATGCAACTCAGAGACTCTCCAAAGATCAAGGGATCAATTCAGCTGGGATTAATTTTATAGTACTTGCTAAAAGATTTGGCCAGAGGATTGTGAATTACTCAGAAATCTTTGATAATTCAGGAGAATATACTTTGCTGACCTCCTTATTACATTTATACCCTGCCCTCCTGGCCGTGGCTAATGTAGTGGATTACTATATGGTATTCAGAAATTTCTCAAAACTGTTAGCAAAACAGTAGCTTGCAATTGTCCTGACATTGACCATATGCCACTGCTTCTTTTACTTAATTCTTTAGTGACAATCCGTCTACACATAAGCAAGCCACCTTAAATTTAGACTTGGAGGACTGAGTAAGAGAATTAAGTGGACCAACAAGGCTGCCCAATTAGAAATGTGAGGATTTCACATGTGACCAGGGCATGCATAGTTCAAGCTACAGGTGAAAATCATGACTGTGCATATTACAATTTTTACAGGTACACAGAGGTGCAAGAGCATCTAGTAAGTTAAATGTCTTCTTAACAATAAGGGCTATAGAAAGGATTCTTGAAAAGTGCCTAAATCACAGCTGGTAACTTCTAGCATACTAAAGAGAATCAATTTCTCACTTATTTATTTTATGAAAAACCAGTCTTTTAAAAATATTCATCACAAAGCACTTTTGGTAACTATGCTTCATTTTCATAGATGGCTGATTATATCTGTTCAAAGTGAATTATTTCTACTTGCCTGGGGGAAAGGATCAGCGGATGCCAGTAATACATTTTCTGGTTTCAGATCGCAATGAACAATGTTTTTAAAATGCAGATGTCTCAAGGCAACCAGGATCTATAAGAAAACAAATCAACTATGCTATAACTTAGAGAGTTTGTGTAATATTTACTGATGTTTTAATACATCTCCTGGATGTAAGACAAAACACCAGCAAGTACAAAGACTACAGTTTTATTAAAGTGATCTTTTATTTTATGTTCCCATTCAAAATCATGTAAACACATGAAGACAACAACTGAGAGAGTCAGTGCTGCTGAACAGGTCCCCTAGTAAAGCAATATCTCACGTTTATCACAAAGAAATCTAGTAACACTACATCAGGCCTACACATGGCCTCCTATTGTTGAGAGGAAGTTCTTTCCTTACCATTGCTGATCATCTAGTTCAGAGGATGAAAAAGAAAAGAATGCACCCTATAATGTGAACTATAGGCAGAATAATTTTACAAACTTTTTGGATTGCTCAGAAGCAGTGCCACATAGCAGTGCATGCCAAATTACACAAGCCTGGATAAAGTCTCAAAGCAGATGAGAATATTTATGGAACAATTCCAAAAAAACCCAACAACCTCAAAATGAGCTAATTTATGCTACACCAGAAACTCAAGATTTGATAACACATGCCAGTATGAATGCTGCCTACAAGAATATGAACATCACTGCCACCCACCCTGGTTTGGAGATGTGCAATTTGGCAAGGTCTCTTGCACACTTTCGAAGTGCATAGGAGATGAGTCCACCAGAAATATGCATGCTATCTGCACTTGCCTTGCAGTTTTTGGTGAGTGCAGTCCTGCTTCCATACATGGATGGAGCCCACATTGTAGACCATGATTAACCTTTAAAATCTTACACTGAGCTGTCCTCAAAATAGCCTAGCACTGGACTGTAAGATTTGGGTCTGAGGCCTCCACAAATGACCAATGCATTTTACTCCATTAGCAATGAGTTTTACTTCCTTCCCCTTCTGCCAGAGCTCCTGGCACCCTTAGAAAAAACATTGCTGAGGGTCAGCGGATCCTCTAGATCCATATCCCAAGCAGCACAGAGAGGCTGCAGCAAGAGTTATGAGTCAGTCAAAATCACTTTTCACTTTTCTGTGACCTGAAGAATTAATTACTTAAGGGTTGTTCATATATAGCTTCCACTTACAGATCCCTCTTCTTGCTGCAGTCTTCTGTATCAAATGGTATATATTTTAGAGCAGGGGTCCCCAACCTTTGTGAGCCTGTGAGCATCGTTAGAATTCTTACACAGGGTGGTGGATGCAACCACAAAATGACTGCTGCAGAAGACAGAGCTACATACACAGAGGAAGCCTATGTGCAGGGGAAAAGAGGGGTAATTAAAAATACACTGGGAAAAAGGAGTGAGAGAGAATAAAATACACACTGTGATGGCAGCTGCCACTTAAAAATGTTATATTAATCTGCACAGCCGATCAGATCTTCAGTGGCCAGTCAGAAGACCTGTTAGGTAAGCACTCCACCTGGCCTCACACACTGTTAAAAAACCCTTGGTTGGCGCCAAGCGTTGGGAATCCCTATTCTAAATGGTCCCCCAGTCATCCTCATCAGCTTTAGGGAGGATGCCATGGGCTCTGGCAGAAGGGGAAGATGGAAAAAATAACTCCCACAAACTCATTATATTAATGAAAGCTTTGGATTCCACTGTAACTTAGCTCCTCTGTGATGTAGAATTCTACAGAGAAACTACTGAGAAAGTTACAGTCCAAGATTAATTTGATACACATAAACTGTACTTAGTAATAGTGTAAGCCCCAATATCTTTCCAGTTCAATATCTCAACTATCAAGCTCACTCTTAGTTCTTCCTTCAGTAACATTCTCTCTTTCTCTGTATGTCTCAACAAACCTGCACTGGACCCTGTCATCCATATCAAGGGTATATCTGAAGATATTTTTAAAACTTGTAAGTGAATATCCCTGTAAAAGAAACTTAACATCTGACATTCCTTAATGGCTCTTACCTGTGTAATTAAGAACTTGGTTATTTGCTCGGGCAGCCTTCCCTTTTCACTTGACAAGATCATTTCCAGCATGTCTCCATGGAGCTTCTCCATAACAACAAACGCTCTTTCTGGTGTCTCAAACATGCATTCCAGATTTACAACCCCAGGGTGATGCAGATTCTATTATTAAAGATCAACATTATTTGAATGAGCTCTATTTGTCTAGATCCAAAGACACAGCTCAGGAAACATAAGGGTATTATATAGCCTTTCATTTCTCAAGCCCTTTGGCTCTAGCTCAAACACAACCAAACAGAAAGGGCTAGTAGCAATATGCTGTGCCTATAAAGCACAATAGTGCTTATAACCACCTGAACAGTTTGATTTTTAAAAGGCTACTGGCGGCATTATTGTCCAGATGCATCTAGTTTTCTGCTCTTGGATCTAAAATCATAAACTTCTGAGTGAAAAGAGATTATGGTTTTAATAGTTATTATAAAAATTATGAGTATAGCCATAATTCAGTTCAGAGTTCAAAATAAGGGAATATGAAGTACTTCACAATATATTACTGCTCGATGTGTAGGGACAGACAAAAGGATAGATTAGCCATCTATCAAAATAATAATGGTGTAAGATTATCTTAAAAGTGCATGTCATTTTCCCTACTGCTGATTCTCTCATTAGTAAGTCACTAACATTTTGGTTTAAAAGTTCCTGTATTTAAAGCAGATTAGATATTATTTCAAAGATATATCACTTGAGAACTTTAGCCAAAGATTCAATGCATAATTAGTTACATAGTTTTCTACCACTGAAAGCTGTTCTCAGTGAGTTTTATTGCCCTGCTCTAAATTAAATACATACAGGATATAATTGGTAATTAAATAAAAGATACCTGTAAAATTGCAACCTCATTACGAAGTTGGCTTTCTTGCTTAGTTGGAAATCTCAGTTTGTCAATGATTTTAATTGCTACATCTCTTCCTGTTTTGCGATGTTTTCCTGTTTGATGAAAAATATGCCAATTAACATGATCAGCTCTCAGAAGCTTCACCTTTCTAGAGCTCAAGTTTGCTGTTTTTATACAAAACCTAACTGTCAAGGTCTCATCTGAAAAAAAAATATTCTAAGCCATTCGGGTATTTTTATTTGGGTTCATAAAATCTTTGTACACATTTAAAAATAATACAAAATACACAGTGTTTTAAGATGCAGTGTCACAAGAAATGCCTCATTGGCATCTCACTGACCGTAAGCAGAGCTATGTTGAGCACTGTGGGGTTTTATTCACAGCCTTGAATTATTATGCATGCAAATTATACATTGTGGTTTACAAGACAGGATTCCTGCTATTAAAGATAATAGCACTGAATATCATTCCAGGTCAGAGGCTGAACAATCAAAGCAACTGGGAGGCAATTTTCTCTTGGACTATGTCTTCTAGGCCTTTCCTACTATAACCAAAATCTACAATTAGTGGCACAAAAGAGTACAGTCAAACATATGATCCTGGTGAGGTAGAGGCGTGGGCCAAATGACACAGGCTGTCACTCACATTTGACACAGATATGCTGGGAAGGAGGGGAGACTACATTTGACACTCGGTTGCATGTAGTTTGTCCATGACACTTTTAATTTTTAATATTACAAAGACACGGAGGACACTGGTGGAGGGGATCCTTAGCACCTTCTATTAATGCTGTCTTCAACTACCCGTCTCCAATCTGCAATGGATAAAATGCAAGTACTTGAACATTTTCCCTTCGTGTCAGAAGGAAGTTTGGAAGAGGATTTTTAACAATACCTCCCCCTCGTCCCCAAAAAACCAAAGCAGGGGTTGATGTTCCATTTCTTTGTAGGGGCCCCACATGTATAGTTTGTAAAACAAAAACAACATTGAAACATACTGCACATAACTGGGCATCTCGTATTGTTTGGCCCACAAACTGGGCATGCAAATCAGGAGTGTCAAAATGAATGGGTTTTTAGGCACTGTTCACAGTTCCGAGCAGCCTGATTTACACCATTGTAGGAGGGAAAGCTCAGCAAACCCATTAGGCTCTTCCCCCAAAAAACACAGAGTATGCAAGAATGTAGGCACTGTCTTCAAATGAAGGTACAATTGAACCTCTAGTCTCCTTCCCTGACTTCAAAGTCCTAACCCCCAGTCTTATTCAGATCAGAGGTCCCCACTGGATGCAAAGGGAATGGGGACCAAAAAAATAAATAAAAAATAACCACCCCTAGCAAGCCACATTTTATGTACTTTGCAAAATAGGGGGGAAACACCCAGAAAGTGCTAGAAACTGCTGTTTTAAGGTTGAAAAACATTTATCCTTTTAAAAAAATCTGCTTGACTTCTTGAAAAGATGATCTAATTGCCAGGATATGCATTTAGGAAATTTCTTGGAATCTGTAAACATTTTTTGGTCACATTACTGATGCATTTAAGTAGAACTAAAGCAAATTAAACAGCAAGATGAAAAGAAAACAGATTAGGAGTCAGGAGGACCTAGTGCCACTAATATATTGCCCAGGTCCATGGGGCAAGGAAATCTGGGTTATACTTTCTAACCACTATACAATTACCTAAGTATAGATTACTATCACAGCATGAATTATTAAAAATAGATTACATGACCCAGCATGAATTATTTCCCCAGGCACAGTCTGTAAGATTATGCCACTTTAGCCAATGAGCGCTCAGGTGGTCTGTGGCAAGCAGCAGTGAGACAGGGAAGGCCAAAATTACGAGTATAAGGAAAATATGATCGTTGATGATATGAAGAATGGGGTGGATAAGAGAACCAAAGTGGAAAATTAACTTCTGCTTCTGAGAGAACCTTAACATCCAAAAGAGGACATGTTGCAGGATGTTTTCCTCAATATCAAAAACCAAGAAAGTGCAGCTGAGATTATGGAACTGCCATGTTATATGTCTCTTTTCTTCTCTCTCTACCACATTCCTATGATTTACAAAAGTCTTGCTTTATCATGAACCTAAATATCTGAGGCATTACAATTCTTCCCCGTTTTCAAAGCCACTGTGCGTCTCACCTCCATAAACAATTCCAAACTGTCCCGATCCCAGCACCTCATCTGGAAAGATCTGATAAACTGTACTGATATCCTGTTGGTACAAATATAATGCATGTTAAGTACCAAGTATGGACACAAACCAAAATTTAAATTGCTCAGCTGAAGCTAAAGCACCAGATAAAGATGCCATGAGATTCTGTGCAAACATAATGGAAGTTATGTTCTATTCAGGCGGAATCACTGCAGATTTCTCATGTTACTCACCAATTCATTGTGAGCTCTGCCAGCTATGGAAACCCTTCAGACAAGCTGTGGTTCTTACTAAACTGGGTGTTACTATATCTTTGAAGAGGTCTCAGGTTTTTATACACACAATTACATTACTGAGAATGTAATACAACCTATAGGATTCTACAAAGCTAGTCAGTGATGTAGGTCAGGTCTTTCCCATGGAAGCCTGCAATGGTATTTGATGACTTTGTTCATTTGTTCCTTCTATCCATATGTGTCTGTGGCACTATGGGGGGAAAGGGCCAGCTCTGCAATGTGCACATTTTGATTTATGTAGAGGCCTAAAGGCATGATCTAATGATTTCATCAAGCTCCATTAGATTTAGAGAGCTCTTCTAAGACCCAGTAAGGGCAACAGCTCATTGGGAGGAATCCCAAAGACAAATGAAAAGGAAGGTAGGATTTTAACATAATTCCATGTAAAGCTTCTGCTTTCTGGATTTTTTTTAGAGGAAAATCATGTGGTTTCACTTTCACATGTGTTTAGGTTTGATGTATGTTTGTTCAAAGAGTAATTACACAGGTATAGCCCTAGTGTAGGGTGGCCAAAGAGAAAAGGACTGCACATTGAAGGAACAATAAAAGTGTTCTGAAGGTTATTCTCAATGGCTATTTTTTTATGCTTCTGGAAAGAAAATGGCGAAAGAGACATCCTCTTAACGTTTTTCAAACAGATCAATGATCCAGCAAGCTGTGCACTTATCATGTTTGGCACCTACACTCAGAACACTTACCACATTTTCTTGGACCTGGCAATTTGATACTGAAATACTGATGGATATATTTCCTAGAAAGAAAAGTACAGTAATTATTGTGTATGTGTGTTTGTGCCTGCACACAGGTATAAAAGAAGCTGCATTTGAACAATCACAAACAGCCCAGTCTATGGCACAATTAAGAGAGCAATGATTACTTTCTCTAACCATAATTGTTTTTTTTCTGACCATTGGGTAATTTATGTGGTGATTTCACAGTGAGCTGGGGGGGGGGTCTGGGAACAGATAAAGCATTCACTTCACTAACCATATACATGGACCATATGCACTGATCATATACATGTCAGATACAGAATTTATTATTTATTTGTTTGTTTCAATTTATATTCCACCCTCCCTGCAAGCAGTCTCAGGGCAGATCACAGAACAAATCAAGACACCATAAAATCACAACACTTTATTAAATATAAAAACAATTAAAACAGTATAAAACAACATATATTAAAACAGGTCACACGATTCCAGGAGTGGCCAAACTGTCTAAATTAATTTAGACACAGTCTAAATTAATGTTAATAAAAAGCAAATTTGCATATTTTCCAATAAAAATGTGTGTGTAATATTTGTTAGTGTCTTGCGGCTCTCAAACATCTGATGTTTATTTTGTGTGGCTGTTAAGCAAGTTTGGCCACCCCTGCACTATTCATATGCATAGATTTCAGTGGTGTTGGAGACAAAGAATCTACTGCTTGATCTATTTCACACCACCACAGCTATAAACATATATTACACTGAAAGCAGTTGGGTGATGGTAGTGAAACTGAGGTATTCACCATTCTCTGTAAACTGGCACCTCAGGGGTCAGTGGTGAAGATGGATTAGAATGCTGCTTAGTTATCCTACTTTTAGGCCTAGCCACTATAAGATGCCACCCAATGGACCTGTCATTTAGTTCAGGGTAGCAGGATTTAAGATAAGTAGTTAAAACTCAGTACCCCAAATCAGCGACCTATGAAGGTAAAGGTAAAGGTTCGCTTGCTCGGAAGCCAGTCGAATCCGACTCTAGGGTTGCAGTGCTCATATCCGTTTCAAAGCCGAAGAGCCAGCGCTGTCCAAAGACGTTTCCGTGGTCATGTGGCCGGCATGACTAAAAACCAAGGTGCACGGAACGCTGTTACCTTCCCACTGAAGTGTTTACTTAGCGTTATTTTGCACTCATTTCACACGCTAGCAAGGTCATGCTCAAGATCACACAAGCTAGGCTTCAGCAGTATGTGGATAGAGAACTGCCAGAAGTACAAGCTAGGTTTTGAAGAGGTAGAGGAACTAGAGATCAAATTGCCAACATTCGCTGGATTATGGAGAAAGCAAGAGAGTACCAGAAAAAGATCTACTTTTGCTTCACTGACTACGCTAAAGCCTTTGATTGTGTGGATCACAACAAACTATGGCAAGTCCTTAAAGAGATGGGAGTACCAGACCACCTCACATGTCTCTTGAGAAACCTGTATAAGGGTCAAGAAGTGACAGTTAGAACCAGATATGGAACAACTGATTGGTTTAGCATAGGAAAAGGAGCACAACAAGGATGTATATTGTCCCCTTGCTTATTTAATTTATATGCAGAGTACATCATGCAAAATGCCAGCCTGGATGATTCAGAAGCCAGAATTAAGATTGCTGGGAAAAACATCAACAACCTCAGATATGCAGACGATACCACACTAATGGCAGAAAGTGAAGAGGACCTAAAGAGCCTCTTGCTCATGGTAAAAGAGGAGAGTGCAAAGGTTGGCTTGAAACTCAAAATCCAAAAAACTAACATCATGGCATCCAGCCCATCACTCTTTGGCAAATAGAAGGAGAAGTCATGGAAGCAGTGACAGACTTCACATTCCTGGGATCCAAGATCACTGCAGATGGTGACTGTAGCCATGAAATTAAAAGACGCCTGCTCCTTGGGAGGAAAGCGATGGCAAACCTTAACAGCATAATAAAAAGTAGAGACATCACCTTGCCAACAAAAGTCTGTATGGTCAAAGCAATGGTATTCCTAGTAGTACTGTATGGCTGCGAGAGTTGGACTATAAGGAAGGCCGAGCGCTGAAGAATAGATTCTTTTGAATTATGGTGCTGGAGAAGACTCTTGAGAGTCCCCTAGACTGCAAGAAGATCAAATCAGTCAATCCTAAAAGAAATCAACCCTGACTGTTCCCTGGAAGGCCAGATAATGAAACTGAAGCTCAAATACTTTGGCAACCAAATGAGAAGGGAGCACTCACTGGAGAAGACCCTGATGCTGGGAAAGATTGAAGGTCAAAGAAGAAGGGGATGGCAAAAGATAAGCTGGTTAGACAGTGTTATCGAGGCAACGAACATGAAATTAAGCAAACTCTGGAGCACGACGGAAAACAGGAGGGCCTGGGGTGATGTGGTCCATGGGGTCGTGAAGAGTTGGACTCAACTGTGCGACTGAACAACAAAAAACACAATCCTATTATGTAACTTCTGTACCACTTAATATGTCATATTAACACTTATAGTATGCTCCTGTTCTTTCTGGTGGTTTCTAGTCTTTTAATATCCTAATGCATTAATTATTGACTATCCCATCCTGTTGATTTTATTTATTTATTTATAATTCAATTTATATCCCGCCCTCCCCTAAGGCTCAGGGTGGCTAACAATTGGAGATAAAAACAAGATAAAAACATAATAATACAACAAAGTGCTGGTGCTCTGATGTTCCCAGTTCCATGGTGGGTTCTGGTAGGGTGGATCCGGACCAATGATGTAAGTTCCAAAGCGGCAGATAACCAGTCTTCTTCCCAGGGCCCGCTTGCACCCTGATGGTATCTCTGCCAATTTTCGGTGGTGGTGCATTGGTGGAACAGTAGCGGCGGCGGCTCCTACTCAAAAGCCTGGTGGAAGAGCTACGTCTTGCAGGCCCTGCGGAACTGCACAAGATCCCACAAGGCCTGGATCTCCTCTGGAAGCTCATTCCACCACGTAGGAGCCGCCACCAAAATGTCCCTGGCCCTAGTCTTGGTAAATTTGACGTCCCTGAAGCCTGGGGTAGTGAAAAGATGTGCCCCCCCCCCGGACTGTAGTGCCCTCAGGGGAACATATGGGGAAAGGTGGTCCCTTAGGTATGCCGGACCCTGACCATAAAGGGCTTTAAAGGTAAGAACCAGCACTCTGAAGTGGATCCAGTACACTATTGGCAGCCAGTGCAGTGCCTTCAGCACAGGCCGGATGTGGTCCCACCTAGAAAGACCCATCAACAGCCTGGCTGCTGCATTCTGCACTAGCTGCAGCTTCCGGATTTGTGAAAAAGGCAGCCCCAAGTAGAGAGCATTACAATAGTCCAGCCTCGAGGTGACCGTCGCATGGATCACTGTAGCCGGGTCATCACAGTCAAGGAAGGGAACCAACTGCCGCACCAGCCGAAGATGATAAAAGGCCGACTTGGCAGTGGCTGCTACCTGGGCCTCCATCGTTAAAGAGGAGTCCGGGAGCACTCCCAAACTCCTAAACACCAATGCTGGCACCAAAGGCGCCCCATCGAAGGTCGGGAGAGGGAGTCCCAACCCTGAACCGACCCGACCTAGGCCCAGGGCCTCCGTCTTCGCCGGGTTAAGTTTCAGCCGACTCAGTCACTATGTGTAATCTGCCTTGAGTCCATGTGAGAAAATCACACTATAAATAACACAAATAAATAAAATTTAAATATAATCAGAGCAGGAAACCAGCCACAGAAGCAGTTGCACCCCTGGATGACAAAGGAATAAATAGATTGCTAAAGGAAGATGGGGAGATGGCAGAGAAGCCCAAAGAATTTTTTGCTTCTGTGTTCACTGTGGAATGTGTGGGGCAAATACACTACCCCTTCCACAGCCACTATTTTTAGGAAGAGGAGATGACAAATTGAGTCAAATTGAGGTGATGAGAGATCAAGCTCTAGACCTGTTGGGGAAATTAAAAACTGATAAGTCTCCAGTTCCTGATGGCATACACCCAGGAGTTCTTAGGGAACTCAAATGTGAAATAGTTGATCTAGTGACCCGTATATGTAACCTCTGTCTGCTGTTGGGCAGCCAGTCTGACTCAAGACCAGAAGATCTGGACCTGGCATTACAAGCCATGGCTGGGTGGCTTAGGCTGAGCCAACTGAAATTAAATCTGACAAAGACTGAGGTCCTGTGCCTGAGTTGGGGTGGTCTGTGGTTAGGGATCCTACTTCTGACCTTTGACAGGGCGCCATTGGTGCCAGCGTCAGAGGTTGGGAGCTTGAGAGTGCTCTTGGATGCTTCCTTAATGATGGAGGTCCAGGTAGCGGCCACTGCCAAGTTGGCCTTTTACCATCTTTGGCTGATTAGGCAGTTGGCTCCCTTCCTCAAACGTGATGACCTGGCAACAGTGAACCACACAATGGTCACCTTGAGACTAGACTACTGCAATGCTCTCTACATAGATCTGCTGTCCCAAATCCAGAAGCTACAGCTGGTGCAGAAAGCAGTGGCCAGGCTGCTACTGGTCTCCCTTGGAGAGAGTACATTCAGCCTGTGCTGAAAGCACTGTACTGGCTACCTATAGCATACTGGGTTCATTCAAGGTGCTGGTTCTTACCTATAAAGCCCTATATGGCCAGGGGCCTGCATACCTGAGGGACTGCCTTTTCCCATATGTTCCCCAGAAAGTACTGCAGTCATGATCACAAAATCTCCTTGTCCTCCATGGCCTTAAAGATATCAGGCTGACTACAACTAGGGCTAGGGCTTTCTCAGTGGTGGCTCTGCTTTGGTAGAATGAACTCATTGGGGACATCATGGCCCTGTGGGATTTATCACAATTCCACAGGGCCTGCAAGCCGCAGCTCTTCCGACAAGTGTTTGATTGAGATGCCACATTAAATTGCCCAATATCAACGGAGTAACCTATGCCCTATAATCCACTCTTGGCTTCCTGCTTTAACGTCTTTGCCCACACTAAGGAACTATGTGCTAAGGAGCCAGACACCAGCTGTATATTTATTGCTGGCCAGATTCCCCCATTGTGGCTGATAAAGGCAGTCTTTTTGCCGCCGTATATAAGTAGCACCGTCTGAATTTGTTTTTATGATTTTAATTTGTTTTAATTGTTTTAATGTTTTTATGAGGCCAATGGGCCCGTAAGCGGCCTTGAACCTGCTTCAGAGGGGAGGGCAGGGGAGGGCATTAAACAAACAAACAAATAAATCTATCATTAATTCAGTAACTGTACCAGAAGACTGGAGAGTAGCAAATGTTACAGCAATTTTTAAAAAAGGGTTCAGAGGGGAACCAGAGAATTACAGGCCAGTCAGCCTGACATTTGTCCCAGGCAAGTTAGTAGAAACTGTAATCAAAGTAGAATTATTAGGGGCATAAAGGAACAAAGCCTACTAAGGGGAAATCAGCATGACTTCTGCAAAAGGAAGCCAACCATTTGGAGTTCTTCGAGAAAGTGAACATGCATGTAAACAACAGTGGGCATAGCAGACATTATATACTTGAACTTTCAAAAGGTTTTTGACAAGGTGCCTCACCAAGGACTCCTCCTGACTAGATGGACCATTGGTCTGATCCAGCAGGGCTCTTCTTATGTTCTTAATAGGGCAGTGATTGACCTAAGCAAAAAATTGCTTGCTGTATGTCTGAAGAGGCTAGTGCATCTGATGAGATGAATAAGTGATAACTTATGGTTTTTTATCCCATTTCACACAGTGGCCAAACAGATGCCCTCCAAAAGCAGGACATGGAGGCCAAGGTTTATCTTCCTTGCCTTGGGATTTCATGTCTCCTGCCTTGCCCCCCCCCCCCCAATTCTATCTCTCACTACCTCTGAAAGGTACTCTAACTTTTTAACAGTTTTCCCACCAGTGGAACCCAAAGCAGCGTATCTCATTCTCCCTTTTTGCATTTTATCCTCTGAGAGCATGTGACTGGCCCAAGGAGATGCAACAAAATTCCACAACAGAATGGGGATTTGAATTTTGATCTCACGTATTGTAGTCTGCCACTTTAACGACACCACACTGGCTCTCTGCCATGCAAGTAACACAGACCCTTTCTCCTCAATACACATCCTATCTGTGGTGAGGTTTTACCATTACAGTATGATATAGAATAAGCAGGAACAATTATGGGGGATAAATTAGTGAGAAGCATCTCTCTGAAGTATCCAGTAAACATGAGCACTTGCTTATTTTAAAACAAACAAATTATTGTTCTTATATCTTAAGTCTTTTTCCTATATTGGGACTCAATAAGACAGGCCATTTACGTATGTGGTTACTAAAGGGCATGAACTCTTAGTAGCCATATAAAGTGAGGGCATGTCACGATTGTGCTGGTGGGCCAGGCAGGGCACAGAAAGTCCAAAACACAGTCCAGGGTCAGGGCACCAGATAAGACAGAGTAACGTGAGCAGAGTCCAAAATACCAAGTCAAAACACAGTCTAGGGTTACCGGAGATTGCAAGCAGAGTTCAGAAGCCGAAAGCCGTTTGTCAAAAGTCAGGATACACAGTCCGAAGTCAGGGAGCTGGGGAAACAACCTCATACAAGCCAAAGTCAGGAGCCGGGAAGTCAGAATGAAAACCAGGAGACAGGAATGCAGGATCCGGGGTGCAGTGATTTGTCTATGAGATTAGTTGCCAGCACGAGTTGGGAATCTGAGAGAGCCGCCTAAAAAGCCCGTTCTGCTTGTTAGCCAATTACCGGCCGCTAACAGGGTCCTGGCTCTGCTCAGTACTCTCGGCTTAGAGGATGTCGACCTCACATGTGCGCCTCCTTACGCCGGGTCGCCATGTCCCGTCACCTCTGATCGCGCAAACGAGCCACCGGTGGGGGGGGAATCAGGAGGCGTGGTGCTTGTGCTTGGCTCTGCCGGTGCGGCTCCAAGTGTAAACTCTCCTGATAGCTGGGGCTCATCCTCCGCAAGACTTAGGTCTGGTGATTCAAGGGGTGCAGGGAGCTCACCCTTGGACGTTGAGGGCGCAGAATCCCCGGGGTCAGGGTCTACGGGGTCGGGCTGCACTGCAGGCATGACAGGGCACAGCTTTGCCTTTAGTTAGGCTGACAGAGTCAGACTGCAGCACCATAGAAGGAAAACACTACACAGTTCTTCGTCCAGCAAACCTCAAGCCATTGGAGACATCTACACATTAAACGGGCTCTATCTTTATGATGTTCTACTGGGGGGGGGGGCTGCGTGTCAAACTTCTTGTGCTAGGTAGCTTAAAATTGCCTCTCTTCGAACATGTAAAAAGGCTTTGGTTGGTCTTGGTTCCTCAATAGCTCTTTGAAAAACTTCTGCAGGTTTTGGAAAGGAGTGCTTATGTCCAGTTATATTTCCCTATCCTTCTACACCCAGCTGACCTAGCCTCACTGGTCACTGGCTAGATTACTGTAAAGCATTTTATGCAGGCATTCTTCTGAAGACAACTTGGAAACTTCACCTGGTGCAAAATACAACTGCCTACAAAGTGGACAGATTCAATAATATATTGAAAAAGCTGAAACAACTGTACTAGCTTCTAGTTTGTTTCTGGTTTCTGGTGCTGATTTTTATCTTAAAAACCCTTTTCAACTTGGGTCTCAAATATCTCAGACACCATCTTTCCTGGTGGAGACCATGGACATGTTCAGATTATGCCAATAATCTCTTCTCATCAGGCACTACAACTAGCCTTGGTGAGAGATCGCAGTGCTGAGAGATTTTCTGTAGCTGCACTTCAATTATGGAATAGCTTTCTTAGATTAATACATTTTTGGCCTTAAAAAAACTTGTGATATCAATGAGAGGTAGTTTATGTAAGTAGCTTGCACAGAGGTGGTGTTTTAATGTCTTTTATTATGGGTGTGTCATAATTAGTGTTTCTTCATTTGAATTATAATTATTTCAAAGACTGTTAAGTGCTTTGATCTTTTTTTTGGAAGAGTGGGATGTTTTAAATAAATAATGATAAATTACCTGTAAGTTAGGATGGTGACCAGCTTTGTAGCAAAGGGAGAGACATCCTCACACTTGTTTTAGAAGGAAGCACAATTGTGGCTGACTGGCAGGAGTTAGCATGAAGGGAAGCTAATGGATTTACCCTTTGAAATGCCAGTGACAGGAAACAGAGATCTCTTGGCTGTGTGCTAGTGGAATCATTATTGTTCCAGAGACACAGCTTTAACAGAACACTATTAGTGCATATTACTGCCATTATAAGACTTCCTTTGAAAACAATGGGATTTAACTGGCTAGGCCTGGATTGTTAAAAATGGATATGTATTACCAAGGATGAAGGTAAATTGATAAAACAAAAATTTGCTGTCCTGTTTTCATTTTTAAGGAAGTCATTTCAGCATAAAGTGTTTCAAAGCTTCTGAGAAATATTTTTTAAAAAATATTTTACTAAAGAAAGATCAATAATTTATTATTTATGTATTTACTTCATTTATTTACGCCCTATTGGGATCAAAAGCTACTTACATAGTTATCATCTCTTCTGTTTTATAATGCATATTTCTCAATACATCTCAAGCCAAGAATGTCAGTTATCACCTCAGGGCTACAAAGCAATTCAACATCCCATTAAAATGGCAAAACATTTGAAGATGCTCCTTTTGATACCCATTTGGCCTGGTCTTGTTTCAAACTTTTGACTACGGCTGATTTTTCAATATAATCACAGAAATAGTGTTCAACCCCCAAAAAACCTATTATGGCTGCGGTCACACGCAACATTAGCCACGCAAGAGATACGGAAGACAAGCGGAGTTTCCGGTCGCGATCTCACCAGCACATCTGGGAAGCGTAGCGCTTCCGTGGCACAACTGAGGCTTCCTGCCGTAAAAGCGCAGCAAAAAACTAGTACCTTGGAGGTACTAGTTTCCAGAAACTGCGGGGCAAGGGCGGGCGTCTGATCGCGTTTCCGGTGGCATCCGGCGCCCGCCCATGTCCCCTTGCGGAAAAGGGGTTTTTTTCCCCCAAGTCTCCGTGGATGCGCACACGCACCCAATGGAGCATGCGCATTCGTAGTGTACACAAAAAAAGAAAACCAGTTCGCCGCGCCGTGCGCTTCTTCATTGCGCGCAGGCGTGTGTTGTGATCGGCACCTCTCCCTACCCACGGAAGCTCCACAGTACCTCCACAGAACCTCCACAGTAGGTCTGATCGCTTTACTGCATGTTAGTTTGCCCCGGGGCAAACAGCCACACTTCTCCTCTGCAGTTTCCTGCCCGTGTGACAGGGGCCAATGTAAGAAAAATATTATGGAATAATGTCCATTGAAACATCTTCAGCAGAGAGTTACTGAAACCCACAGACTCTTTATCCCATATATTTTTCTTATTTTACCAGCTGTAAGCTTACATATATGGACACTGAATTCATTTGGATTCATAGTCTTTGCTTCAGGTTCAGAGTAAATTATAGGTCTATAACAACTCACGATATCCAGATTTTAGAGTGACATCCAAACAGCTTATAAACTAACAGTTTGTAAACTATCTGTTTGATAGCAACATTAAGTGAAAGCTAGAATGCCTAAATGTGCTCATGTAGGATCACCCCACTGAGTTAATTTCACTACTTACAAGAGAGGGCTGATTCTACACAGTTTTATCTAGAGCCTTATTTTAAAATAGAAACTCACTGACTTACTGTGTAGGCTTGGTCCTGAACCAATGGATGCCCCTTTAGGAATAACAGGCATGAGGGCATGCTGGATTGCCATCTCCCACATCCGTGCCACATCTGGACCACAACCACTCGTGAGAACACTGTTATTAGCTGGAAGGCTAGCTGGATTTTCAATATTTTCTCCAACATAGTAGACTATGTTTGCTGTGGTTATTTCAAAACAATGTGGATTAGCTCCTTCTGGCAATAGGCTCAAGTTTTTTGCAGGTTCCAGGGATAAAATTTCAGATAGTGGAATTTCCTGGGAAGAATAATTATTATTACTAATTTTTACAATACTTTTCCATAAGCACAGTGCTCTATATTAATTCAGTTGCCTATGGAGGACAAGATTGTGCTGTGGTCATCAGACAGGCAAAACATTTGCACTGACTCCAGTTAAGCCTTATTCTATAGCTGCAGAGCTGCACCAGTTAGGAAAGCTAGTTCTTGGATCTCAGATTTTAATACCACATCTTACCAAAAATGCTGATTCTTTCCAGCTACCTCAAATACACAGTGAAGATTCTCTGCTTTCCTCCTTTGCATAGGATGCCTCTGTTTGTGAGACAGTGAGTACATTCACACATTGTGACAAACTGAGAGTAAACCAAGATCACAGTTTGTTGTCATGTTCACATACTCCCATTGATCCCAGTTTCACACTGAGAGCTGAGTTTGTTTCGCTCCACAAAGGGTGTTCTAACCTTGAGTTTAATCTCAGTATAGAATCCCAACTTTCTCAGGCATCCTCATTCAGACATATGGATGAATTAAAGATTAAGATTCACAAGGGATGTGTGCAAGCATGCAACAAACTTCACTTAGTTAAATTTAAGTTTAATTTTTGGAACAATGTAAAAGGTTATAAAAACAGCCTATCTGTTTCAGTATTCCTGTTTCACACAGTGGCCAACTAGTTGTCTACAGAAGGCTGATGAGCTGGGCATGGAGACCAAAGTCTCCCCCTATTAGTGCCTTCCTACCATTTCAATGTACTCCCTTTTGATGCACATTTTGCCCGGACTTGTATTACCCTCTTGTATTCAGACGTGCTCAAGATCAAGGAACTGAACCCCAGTCAGCTCAGTCTTCACCCAGTACTATAATCACTCCACTTTTCTGACTAATAAACATTTAATATTTAATTTCTCCTTAGAAACTACAATGAAATCAATGAGAAGTGGCTTAGCTTTAAGGAGAGTTATGACAGCTGTCCTAGAAGACAACGGAAGCCCTTTTTAACACTATTATTATGCCTGATAGTTAAATGATGCAACGCTATGAATGAGTGACCTCCAAAATGACCTATCATTATCAGCCTTGCTCAGGTCTTGCAAACTGAGTGTCATGCCTTCCTTTATTGAGTCAATCTATCTCATGTTGGGTCTTCCTCTGTTTCTTCTGCCTTCAACTTTTCCTCGCATTGTTGCCTTTTCCAGTGACTCTTGTTTTCTCATAATATAACCAAAGTACAATAGCCTCAGTTTAGTCACTTTAGCTTCTAGGGAGAGTTCAGGCTTGCCAGTACAAAAATGTAGCAAAGTATGAAGGACTACAATATACTGATATAATCACAGTCAGTGTTCTGTGACACACATAACCAACATGAAGCTGTTTTTACCTTGTAGTATTTGCTTCCAGTGTCATTTTGAAACAGTGTAATACATTTACTGTCTAACCTCCAGTAGTGTCTCTTCCTCTGTATTGAAATAAAAACAATTAAATCCATTTAGTAAAATGTTAGTAGAGACTGTAGTAATGATGAAATAAAACAAAATGTGATAAAGTAATTTGATTAATTTGATGAAGATATATTACAGTGGAGAATAATTACATATTTAATACAGAGAACTGCTCCATAGCATTCTTTCAAAGTTACCTAGAAGTGATATTTTCAAACTTATTTTGAAAATATCCAGTTCTTTTGCCAAAATCTATATTTTCGAGTGATAAATTTATTGAACTAGGTGTCTTCTGCTTTGATGCAAAATATCTGTATGATATGTCCTAGCATTTGATCACGTTTACTGAAGGTTACTGCTAACAGCAATTTTACATCAACTGACCGCAGCTCGGACTCAGTCTGACACATACCACTGATTCATCATAATGATTATACAGACAGGTCTTTGTTAGACAATAATGGAAGGTGTGCTGTGGCAGTGTTAGAAAATGGGCAATTATTTTCCAGTTACGGTTGAGGGGAAGTGAAGCTTTGGAGTACAGATGGAGATGTGTTAGTGCTTCCTCTCGTTACGGTTGAGGGGAAGTGAAGCTTTGGACATATCTTTAAACATATCAGTAAGCACACAGATTTTAAGGAGTTTTCACAAAGCTGATGAGGAAAGCTGGAAATAAATGCCTCTATCCAATATGGGAGCCTCTCATTCTTTACTTGAACCCCACCTAAATGGTAATAAATACTGACAGACCCATCACTCTGATGGTGTCTGAAAGTGTGGAATTCTATTTAGGTGGCATGAACAAGTGGAAGAGTGTGCACTGAGTCCAGGTCACCTAACTTATTTGCACTGTGACAACACTTTAAGATCTCTTCTGATGTTACCGTAGCAATGTGGGAGAAACTGCAGTCTGTCGCTCTCCAGAGTGCTTCAGCAATCTTAAAAGTTTCAGAATATGTTGAAAGAGGTATTTCCAATACCAACACTGGTTTTCCCCCCAGGAACCAAGCAAATACAGAAGGAGCCATTCTATATACTAGATCTTCCAAGGCTAGCAGAGGAGCGTGCAAAGACCATGCAGTACAGGAGGGCAGATACTGTATTATTAAGGCTATCATGATATGTGGGCATTTTGCTTCAGAACTGTCATGATGCAGATCATCTAAACAGTGATTTAGGGATCATTAGTATGTTCAGAAAGCTATGCTTACAGCATTAGAGCTATACTTGCACCCTTGGTTGTTAGATGCTACTGTTTGTGTACTTCAGTGGAGCTCATTCACAAAAAGAAACCTATTTCCTCACGTGGATTGAGTTTCCTGTATCAGAACAACAGCCCTTACACAGTAAAGGTGTTTCTGGAACAATCTGAGTGAACAACATAATCCATGGTGTTGTAAGGTGAGGAAACAATTGTGGACTCAGCTTTGCTCCATTACATCAGACAAAACTGGATTACTCCCATGAAGGTGCAGCAAAGAAAGTGGTCAGCTTCATCTCTCCTACTTCTATGTGTATTACACTATAGCCTTGCACACTTGGCTTTTATCATGTATATATGAAAGCAATGAAATCCTTTTTATCTATTAAAAAGGACAGTGAGAAGAAAGTGGTTTTCCATAATATGCTTGATTATACTAATACTGATTTTATTGTCCTAGAACTTGGTCATATGTTGCAGTGTGTCAAGGATAAATCTGGCCCTCTGGACTAGTTTTGGGCTCTAATTTCCCAACAAAGGTAGTAAACCACATAGTTCAAGCTAAAAACATTTCAATTTAAAAGCCTAAAACAGAAAACATGAATTAAAAAAACCCACAAAGGTTTCTCTGCTTTCATGATGCTAACACATGGCTGTGTATTCAGAATTATTCTTTGATGGCCCCAACCTCTCTCTTTGTGGAGTCCTTGGATCCTTTGTACACATGGAGAATTCTCTGATAATCAAGGGAATGGGGGAGTGCCTCTTGCACAGAGCTTCAAAATAACCACACCAGAGAGACTCCATGCATAGGGGGCACCCAATGGATAATTATCATCAAAGTGAAGATTTCTTTGCTCAACATCTTTCTTACCAGAGTGTCTTTGCTTGTGTAATGAACCATCCATCCCTCCTTCATGACTGTGCTGCTTCTCCTTTTTGTGTGCTTGATAGACTGCACCACTCTCATTAATGGAATATTGTTGCTTGTTGAAGGGCTGTTTACAAAAAATAATACATTGAAGCAATAGATGATTTTTTATAAAAATGAGAAAAAGTCCTTCCAAAGCATTAAAAACCAATTGATCATACTCGTCTAATGCTTGTACAGTTCACTATAGGTGCTCCTATATGGCTATATTGCAAGCAGAATGGAGGATGTCATCCTGTCAGATTTATCAGAATTTCCACAGAAAAGACTGTGAGAGGTAAAATCAGTAATGCACATGTCAGGCCTTATAACCCATAGCAAATAGTGATAGAGGCTTACATACTGAATCTAACTCTTGTTGCCCTATGAAATGAGGTCTTATGATTGGAAGCACAAACAACACTACACAAGAGGCCTCTTGCAGGATTACACCAAAGGTCCACATAGTGTAACATCTTGTTTCCAACTGTGGCAACCAGATGCTTCTCAGAGGTTTATAAGCAGGAAATGAGGCCCAAAACCCTCCTCTGTTGTTTGTCCTCAGCATCTGGGGACAAGATGTTGAGATCTGATGTATTAGAACATGGAGGTTCTATTTAGACAGTGTGGCTATTAAGTAACCTGAATTTGAGTACTGCTCTGGCATTATGCCTTCAGGAATGTGTTATGCAGATGTTCAAATGTTAGGTCTGTTCTATCAAATCTGCATTTCTTTCTGCAGTTATATTCTCTCTGAGATTCATGTATATTTGCAGACAAGATATGTTAATAGTGCAGTCCTAGGCAGATTCACACAATTCTAAGCTTAAACAATTCAATGGACTTAGAAGGGTTAACTCTATTTAGGATTGTACTGTAAATCCTGGGTTGGATCAATCTTCGAATTTCCACTTTCAGCTCTAATTGCAGAGACACAGCCAATGTAGAATAGTGGTTAGGGTTTCAGACTATAATGAGGACTCAGTGTTTTGGACCTAGGTTTAAATCCCCACTCTGCCATGAAGCTCACTAGTTGATCTCAAGACACACATAGGGTGCGTTCAGACACGCCGTTTGATCTGGTGTCATGACAGTTAAGCAACGGATTTTATATGCACGATCACACAATCAACATCTGCCTCCCATCCCCAGCTGTTGGTTTCCGGCTCAAAACCCCTTTAACCTGGAGCCTTTCGTTACCAGGTCCCAAAGTGGTGTTTTCTCAGCTCTCCCTTTGAAAGCCACATTTTCCCCCTGTGTGGTGTCAAGCCACTTCCGCTTTAAACCCCCTCCCTGCTCGAAAGCTGCCTGAGGCTTCCGCTTTTCACCCACCATTTTTTTGAGCGTTGGCGGTGCGCGCATCTGTGGAGTTCCGTTATTGTGTTTAGAAAACCGACATTTAAACGGTCACTTATCTTAGAGTTTAGATGAGTTTCGGATCTCATGGAGGCCATTTTCGGATCAAACGTTTAAAGGGAAATATTTTGTTGGAGGGGTTGGATTGATTCACCCTGGTGGTTCTGCGCATGTGCCATGGTAGTTTCGCCCCCCCATTCTACAGATGAGCACCTATGCGCATGTGCAAACTGAGAAAAATAAAAAAAACTGCTGACACATGCTCCCGCGCATCGGTAGTGTAGACGCCGGGGAGCGACGTCACTGCACGGTGAGGTGTGATAAGGGAGGTAAGTGTGATTGCAATTATCCAGATCAAATATAATCCGGTCAGAACCGGAGCAGTTTAACCCACTCTCAGCATGCCGTCTGACCGCAGCCATACTCTCTAAGGATAACCTGGGTACAGCGGCCATCACAAGGTTTGCTGTGAGGAGATGATGGAGAAGGGTAGGAGAAAAACATACTCAACAGACAGACAAGCTTTCCCCAGACCTAGCAGTACTGGCAGTATATTTTTTTCACTATGCAAAAATTCACCTGATCATTCTGTTACTTTCATCATGGTCAGGATCAGCATCTTGCATTTCTCCATTATCACCTTGGTTCATGATTGCCATTTCAGCATCATGGGCCAGAGTCTCCTCCATTTCATCTAAGAGTCCGCTGTTTCTCTCACTGTCATTGTCATCACTTCCTTCTTCCATGACCACATCAGACTCAGCACCAGGACTAAGCAAATCTGGAATGTATTAAGAAACCCTCAGAAACAAATCTGAAATATACTCTGGCATTAAGCTCAGCTCTACAACTGACTATTGCATCTGGAAGCCATACGTAGCTAATAAGTATTCTTTCCCTTCTAAGATATTTTTGCAGCAGATAGGTGGATAGATGATAGATAGATAGGTAAAGGTAAAGGATTCCCTTGCTCGAAAGCCAGTCGAATCCAACTCTAGGGATGTGGTGCTCATCTCCGTTTCCAAGCCGAAAAGCCAGTGCTGTCCAGAGACATTTCCATGGTCATGTGGCAGGTATGACTAGACACCAAGGTACATGGAACACTGTTACCTTCCCACTGAAGCGGTACCTATTTATCTACTTGCAATTTCTTGCTTTTGAACTGCTAGGTTGGCAGGAGCTGGGACCAGAGATGGGAGCTCACTCCATCTTGCAGCACTCGGGTCTCAAACTGCTGAACTACTGACTTTTCAGTCTGCAGTTCAGCGTCTTAACCACTTCTAAAAAAACTTCTTTAAATTTAAATAGACTTTAATATGAAATAGATTTTAAAAGCTGTTTTGATTCCTCTAACATGGTAACACACAAAAGTGTCAGGACCAAGACATGGTAGTGCTTCTTCACACATGATCCAGTTTATTCCTGCTTTATCACTGCAGAAAAAAGAACCAGAGGTTTTTTTAGAACCTGCTTTGATTTTACATCCAATTGTAAAAAGATATCCTTCATTTTAGATTCTATGTACTTGTGGGGAAATGCATTTTATTTCTTAGCACCCTGGACCACATCTGTATTTTAAAAACAGAAAAGAGCATAGCAATATCACTACATAACAGGACAGTATATATGGATGTGAAATGAAAAGCAAAGGGGGGAGGAGAGGCAGACATACGAAAAAAATTATTTCAAAATATATTAAAATGTAATGACGCTCCTCTGGATAGAGCTGTAAAGATTCTAACACACTAACCCTGGCATCCATGTTATCAGAGAGTGATGAGAACAAGAAGAAACAAGAACTGTCTCAACTATCTGAGGCAATTCGATGCTGTGGCAACACTGTACCACTGCCAGACTCGCCCGCCCAAAAAAGGGAGCAACATAAGAAAAAATGTTACTTTTCAGAAGATGCTAAGGAACCTAGTGGAGCTGAGGATCCAGATGGACAACCTCAAAGACTCACCTAGGAAACAAAGGGCTGCTAAGGACACGACAAAGCTAGCAAAAAATTGACTCTACCTTTTCTGAAACCTGAGACAGAGAAAGGGGTTGGGAGCAATCATTTTAACTGCCATGACAATGCAGTTGGTGTGCCAATTGCAGTAAAACCCCTTCTGGGTAAGGTGGCAGAATGGCCATTTAATCATGACAGATTTAACTAACCTTACTTTTAGAAAACATAGGGCTTCATCCACTACATTGCAGACAAATATGCATACAGGGCTCCCAGTATGGCACAGTGCATCATAGTTTCCTGCCTCCTCCTAATGCATATTTATGTATGCTTGCATACTGGCATCATGTGACACCATTACAGGGAATAGTGAAATTGTATAAATTTTCTACACTCGTTTGAACACATGAACATATGAAACTGCTTGGTCCATCAAAGTCAGTATTGTCTACTCAGACTGGCAGCGCTTCTCCAAGGTCTCAGGCAGAGGTCTTTCACATCACCTACTACCAGATCTTTTCCCTGGAGATACCGGGGATTGAATCACAGACCTTCTGCAGGCCAAGCAGGTGCTCTACTACTGAGCCACAGCTCAAGGAGTGCCATATAGCTCTATTTTTGTAATGGCCTGGACCTGAGCAAATGCAGTGGGGAAGGAGACAGTAATCTATAATGTGCATCTACAGAAGTCAGGCTCAAATCTTACTTTTGACAGTTATTTTTAGTAATTTAGTGCCATCTACATGCAAAGTGCTTTATAGAAGAATGTCACAGCATCCAATCTATGGACACAATCCACCACCATCCTCTTTATCGATCAATGGTGCTTTCTCCCATTCTCTCTTCATGTCCACAGCTACAATTCGGGGCTTGGACTCACCCAGGGTCCTATTTGCAGCACCACAGGGCCCTACATAGTTTCCAGAACACCAGCAATGAGTGAAATGTTAAAGGTGGCCATTCTTCACAGAGTAGGAACTATTATGGTAAAATCTCTTAAATAGGGTATTTCCTCACCTTGAAAATCATGAGTAGATCTAAAACTCAATTACCATTGTGTTTGATGCAATTTTGTTTTGTGATTGTTCCAGAAATAACATAACATGGAGAATAGGGTAATTTTTAAGGGTTTATATCTATTGGCTGATACACATTTTGTGCCAGGATGAAATTTTTGAGTGTTCTCTCAATGAGCATTGCTTGGTGTATGTTTATACCACCAGCGATCTCTTATTTTGAAGGCAACTTTTAATAAACATTTCTGTAATCTGTGAGATGGGTGTTTAGGTTGCAAACACACTTGAATAGTTTCCTGAGAGGCACTTTCCAAAGTGGGTATTTGGAAGACCATTGATGGGAGATTTAAAAAACCCTTTCCACTAAAACTGACAATGGCCCCGGTCACACGCGCAGGAAACTGCGGGGGAGAAGTGTGGCAGGAGGCCCCGGGGCACAAACACACTTGAATAGTTTCCTGAGAGGCACTTTCCAAAGTGGGTATTTGGAAGACCATTGATGGGAGATTTAAAAAACCCTTTCCACTAAAACTGACAATGTTAGCCATATGAGATTGCTTTTGGAGAAGACTGTGCACCCAGAAGGAGCACAGTGGGAAACACTCACTGAGGATACTCCTCTAATATTGGTACATTTTGTTATTGGTACTCAGGTACATGTAAAGTGAATGACTCCTCCTGGGAGTATAAAAATGCTATTTAGCCATAACTTGGAATAGGCCTAATATGACTGTACAAGTACATTTCATATTAAAAAGTACTTCTTCAATGGATGGAATTTTTCTGTACATTTGTTCAGAGGGTGGTTGCTTGGTTTAGTTTAAACTTGGAGGATAAAAAAACTGGAAAAGTACACCTCCCAATTGCATGTTTATAATAAGTGTCATAAACTCACCCTAACAACAATAATCTGTTTAAAACTACCATTTCCCTAC